>NC_083560.1:159280270-159287209 GCF_019925205.1 Metopolophium dirhodum | reverse complement strand
CGCGGCGACGCCGACCAAGGGGCGACGACGACGCGGACACTCGTCTCGGGACGCGTGCGTCCGAGCGCCGGTCCGCCCGTGGGCAAGCCGACGCCGAGGAAGGTCGAAACGACCGTGACCGGTATACGGTCACGGCGCACGACCGACCGCGGTTCGAGTGGGATACGTGCGCGGACGGGCGCCCGTAAACCGCGCGCTTCGGTCGACGCGAGCGCCGCACTGAGCACCCGCAGAACGCGGGGCGACTGCGGCGGCGGTCGCGTGCGGAAGACCGAACACACGCGGAGAGCGAGCGCTCGCCCGACGCGACGTGACCCGTGCGTTGACGAGAGTCGGGGTTAGCGCGTACGCCGTCCGTTTTCAGCGGACGGAGAATTACCGCGCTAGCGCCTCTCGCCAGGTTTATAACGGCCCCCAGCCGAGATCGTGGGGGAAGCCGGGACGCGACGCGAAGTCCGTCGTCCCGGGGCTTCGCCCCGGCGACCGCCGGGCACGGCGACGATGGCCGGCCGCGGCGGGAATGTTTTGGCGTCGAGAGCTCGTAACTTGCGGAACGGTAACGGGAGTCGTCATCGATTTTTGAAAAAAACGATTTGCGCGTCGGAGGCCCACCGGAAGGCGGGCCTGCGACGCCGGTTGAGTTTTGCCACTCGGCGTGCGAGATGGGTCGGTCGCCGAAACTTGGACGGATACCATCGAAGGGCACCGGATTGCTGACCATTCCGAAGACTGGGGCAGACCGGTGCGCGGCGATGGACGCGTCGGCTTCGGCGTCGCCCGTGGCTTTGCTGTCGTACGTGATTGGCGATCGGACGCCGGCGGAACGCCGACGACCGAGTCGCTCACAAATTTACAAAATCTCGAGTTTCACAATGTGCGACGGGGGTGTTCACGCGTAGTGGTACACCCGGGTCGAAGGAACTTCGCCATCACCGTGCGTAGCGGTTAGGCGAGAATCGAAAATCCGTCAATCACCGTGCGTAGCGGTTAGGCGAAAATCACAAAATCCGTGCGTAGCGGTACGGCCGCGGATAAAGGATTACCGATTTAATTGTCGCGGACACCGGTGTCCTATAGTACTCGGAACGTACGACGTGAACACGTCTCGGGTACGTCGAGATCGAACCAACGGTTAACGAGTTATTGCACACGGAAAAACTACGTTCGAAAAGTTGAATTCGAAATCGTGTCGACGGACATCGCCGGGGCTGCCGTCATGTGCACCACCCCGGCACCGACGAATAACCGAGGACGTCGAGTGAAAAAAAAAAATCGAATTTTCACACACGGTGGTCCGTGCGACGGGACGGTACGGCGGGCGCGCAGCTCGGCGACGGTAATCACCCCTGTAACGTCGCGGTCAGCGCAGAAATTCTACGCGGTAAAGGTTTTCGGCAAAGGGGGATATCCCTGGACAACGACTCTGCGGTCTGCCCGTGATGAACGGTACGGTCGATGTCACCGGCAAACCGTGAAAACGGTTGACCGAGACCCCGCCGTCGGAATACAGTCAATCACAGTGCGTAGCGGTTAAGCGAAAATCAAATATCGGTCTATCTCCGTGCGTAGCGGTACGGCCGCGGATAAAGGATTACCGATTTAAATGTCGCGGACACCGGTGTCCTATAGTACTCGGAACGTACGACGTGAACACGTCTCGGGTACGTCGAGATCGAACCAACGGTTAACGAGTTATTGCACACGGAAAAACTACGTTCGAAAAGTTGAATTCGAAATCGTGTCGACGGACATCGCCGGGGCTGCCGTCATGTGCACCACCCCGGGACCGCCGAATAACCGCGAACGTCGAGTGAAAAAAAAAAATCGAATTTTCACACGCGGTGGTTCGGATCCGGTCACGGGGACGCCGCCGCGCACCAAGGGCGACTCCGCGCCTCGCCCGTCGATGAAAAATATTTCCGCGTACGGCACTCCGAGTCCGCGGGACGTAATAATTCTTTACGTTAGTCCACCTCGCACCCGTCGAACGCCGACCAGACAAAAATCGGCAATCGATGAAGGGCACAGTGTCCACGGATCCGGTCACGGGGACGCCGCCGCGCACCAAGGGCGACTCCGCGCCTCGCCCGTCGATGAAAAATATTTCCGCGTACGGCACTCCGAGTCCGCGGGACGTGCTCGCCGAATGCCCGCACCGAATAATACCGGTAAACCACATCCACTTGCCGTATTAATATTTTACGTTAGTCCACCTCGCACCCGTCGAACGCCGACCAGACAAAAATCGGCAATCGATGAAGGGCACAGTGTCCACGGATCCGGTCACGGGGACGCCGCCGCGCACCAAGGGCGACTCCGCGCCTCGCCCGTCGAAGAAAAATTTTTCCGCGTTCGGCACACCGAGTCCGCGGGACGTAATAATTCTTTACGTTAGTCCACCTCGCACCCGTCGAACGCCGACCAGACAAAAATCGGCAATCGATGAAGGGCACAGTGTCCACGGATCCGGTCACGGGGACGCCGCCGCGCACCAAGGGCGACTCCGCGCCTCGCCCGTCGATGAAAAATATTTCCGCGTACGGCACTCCGAGTCCGCGGGACGTAATAATTCTTTACGTTAGTCCACCTCGCACCCGTCGAACGCCGACCAGACAAAAATCGGCAATCGATGAAGGGCACAGTGTCCACGGATCCGGTCACGGGGACGCCGCCGCGCACCAAGGGCGACTCCGCGCCTCGCCCGTCGATGAAAAATATTTCCGCGTACGGCACTCCGAGTCCGCGGGACGTGCTCGCCGAATGCCCGCACCGAATAATACCGGTAAACCACATCCACTTGCCGTATTAATATTTTACGTTAGTCCACCTCGCACCCGTCGAACGCCGACCAGACAAAAATCGGCAATCGATGAAGGGCACAGTGTCCACGGATCCGGTCACGGGGACGCCGCCGCGCACCAAGGGCGACTCCGCGCCTCGCCCGTCGATGAAAAATTTTTCCGCGTTCGGCACACCGAGTCCGCGGGACGTAATAATTCTTTACGTTAGTCCACCTCGCACCCGTCGAACGCCGACCAGACAAAAATCGGCAATCGATGAAGGGCACAGTGTCCACGGATCCGGTCACGGGGACGCCGCCGCGCACCAAGGGCGACTCCGCGCCTCGCCCGTCGATGAAAAATATTTCCGCGTACGGCACTCCGAGTCCGCGGGACGTAATAATTCTTTACGTTAGTCCACCTCGCACCCGTCGAACGCCGACCAGACAAAAATCGGCAATCGATGAAGGGCACAGTGTCCACGGATCCGGTCACGGGGACGCCGCCGCGCACCAAGGGCGACTCCGCGCCTCGCCCGTCGATGAAAAATATTTCCGCGTACGGCACTCCGAGTCCGCGGGACGTGCTCGCCGAATGCCCGCACCGAATAATACCGGTAAACCACATCCACTTGCCGTATTAATATTTTACGTTAGTCCACCTCGCACCCGTCGAACGCCGACCAGACAAAAATCGGCAATCGATGAAGGGCACAGTGTCCACGGATCCGGTCACGGGGACGCCGCCGCGCACCAAGGGCGACTCCGCGCCTCGCCCGTCGATGAAAAATTTTTCCGCGTTCGGCACACCGAGTCCGCGGGACGTAATAATTCTTTACGTTAGTCCACCTCGCACCCGTCGAACGCCGACCAGACAAAAATCGGCAATCGATGAAGGGCACAGTGTCCACGGATCCGGTCACGGGGACGCCGCCGCGCACCAAGGGCGACTCCGCGCCTCGCCCGTCGATGAAAAATATTTCCGCGTACGGCACTCCGAGTCCGCGGGACGTAATAATTCTTTACGTTAGTCCACCTCGCACCCGTCGAACGCCGACCAGACAAAAATCGGCAATCGATGAAGGGCACAGTGTCCACGGATCCGGTCACGGGGACGCCGCCGCGCACCAAGGGCGACTCCGCGCCTCGCCCGTCGATGAAAAATATTTCCGCGTACGGCACTCCGAGTCCGCGGGACGTGCTCGCCGAATGCCCGCACCGAATAATACCGGTAAACCACATCCACTTGCCGTATTAATATTTTACGTTAGTCCACCTCGCACCCGTCGAACGCCGACCAGACAAAAATCGGCAATCGATGAAGGGCACAGTGTCCACGGATCCGGTCACGGGGACGCCGCCGCGCACCAAGGGCGACTCCGCGCCTCGCCCGTCGATGAAAAATTTTTCCGCGTTCGGCACACCGAGTCCGCGGGACGTAATAATTCTTTACGTTAGTCCACCTCGCACCCGTCGAACGCCGACCAGACAAAAATCGGCAATCGATGAAGGGCACAGTGTCCACGGATCCGGTCACGGGGACGCCGCCGCGCACCAAGGGCGACTCCGCGCCTCGCCCGTCGATGAAAAATATTTCCGCGTACGGCACTCCGAGTCCGCGGGACGTAATAATTCTTTACGTTAGTCCACCTCGCACCCGTCGAACGCCGACCAGACAAAAATCGGCAATCGATGAAGGGCACAGTGTCCACGGATCCGGTCACGGGGACGCCGCCGCGCACCAAGGGCGACTCCGCGCCTCGCCCGTCGATGAAAAATATTTCCGCGTACGGCACTCCGAGTCCGCGGGACGTGCTCGCCGAATGCCCGCACCGAATAATACCGGTAAACCACATCCACTTGCCGTATTAATATTTTACGTTAGTCCACCTCGCACCCGTCGAACGCCGACCAGACAAAAATCGGCAATCGATGAAGGGCACAGTGTCCACGGATCCGGTCACGGGGACGCCGCCGCGCACCAAGGGCGACTCCGCGCCTCGCCCGTCGATGAAAAATTTTTCCGCGTTCGGCACACCGAGTCCGCGGGACGTAATAATTCTTTACGTTAGTCCACCTCGCACCCGTCGAACGCCGACCAGACAAAAATCGGCAATCGATGAAGGGCACAGTGTCCACGGATCCGGTCACGGGGACGCCGCCGCGCACCAAGGGCGACTCCGCGCCTCGCCCGTCGATGAAAAATATTTCCGCGTACGGCACTCCGAGTCCGCGGGACGTAATAATTCTTTACGTTAGTCCACCTCGCACCCGTCGAACGCCGACCAGACAAAAATCGGCAATCGATGAAGGGCACAGTGTCCACGGATCCGGTCACGGGGACGCCGCCGCGCACCAAGGGCGACTCCGCGCCTCGCCCGTCGATGAAAAATATTTCCGCGTACGGCACTCCGAGTCCGCGGGACGTGCTCGCCGAATGCCCGCACCGAATAATACCGGTAAACCACATCCACTTGCCGTATTAATATTTTACGTTAGTCCACCTCGCACCCGTCGAACGCCGACCAGACAAAAATCGGCAATCGATGAAGGGCACAGTGTCCACGGATCCGGTCACGGGGACGCCGCCGCGCACCAAGTGCGACTCCGCGCCTCGCCCGTCGATGAAAAATTTTTCCGCGTTCGGCACACCGAGTCCGCGGGACGTAATAATTCTTTACGTTAGTCCACCTCGCACCCGTCGAACGCCGACCAGACAAAAATCGGCAATCGATGAAGGGCACAGTGTCCACGGATCCGGTCACGGGGACGCCGCCGCGCACCAAGGGCGACTCCGCGCCTCGCCCGTCGAAGAAAAATTTTTCCGCGTTCGGCACACCGAGTCCGCGGGACGTAATAATTCTTTACGTTAGTCCACCTCGCACCCGTCGAACGCCGACCAGACAAAAATCGGCAATCGATGAAGGGCACAGTGTCCACGGATCCGGTCACGGGGACGCCGCCGCGCACCAAGGGCGACTCCGCGCCTCGCCCGTCGATGAAAAATATTTCCGCGTACGGCACTCCGAGTCCGCGGGACGTAATAATTCTTTACGTTAGTCCACCTCGCACCCGTCGAACGCCGACCAGACAAAAATCGGCAATCGATGAAGGGCACAGTGTCCACGGATCCGGTCACGGGGACGCCGCCGCGCACCAAGGGCGACTCCGCGCCTCGCCCGTCGATGAAAAATATTTCCGCGTACGGCACTCCGAGTCCGCGGGACGTGCTCGCCGAATGCCCGCACCGAATAATACCGGTAAACCACATCCACTTGCCGTATTAATATTTTACGTTAGTCCACCTCGCACCCGTCGAACGCCGACCAGACAAAAATCGGCAATCGATGAAGGGCACAGTGTCCACGGATCCGGTCACGGGGACGCCGCCGCGCACCAAGGGCGACTCCGCGCCTCGCCCGTCGATGAAAAATTTTTCCGCGTTCGGCACACCGAGTCCGCGGGACGTAATAATTCTTTACGTTAGTCCACCTCGCACCCGTCGAACGCCGACCAGACAAAAATCGGCAATCGATGAAGGGCACAGTGTCCACGGATCCGGTCACGGGGACGCCGCCGCGCACCAAGGGCGACTCCGCGCCTCGCCCGTCGATGAAAAATATTTCCGCGTACGGCACTCCGAGTCCGCGGGACGTAATAATTCTTTACGTTAGTCCACCTCGCACCCGTCGAACGCCGACCAGACAAAAATCGGCAATCGATGAAGGGCACAGTGTCCACGGATCCGGTCACGGGGACGCCGCCGCGCACCAAGGGCGACTCCGCGCCTCGCCCGTCGATGAAAAATATTTCCGCGTACGGCACTCCGAGTCCGCGGGACGTAATAATTCTTTACGTTAGTCCACCTCGCACCCGTCGAACGCCGACCAGACAAAAATCGGCAATCGATGAAGGGCACAGTGTCCACGGATCCGGTCACGGGGACGCCGCCGCGCACCAAGGGCGACTCCGCGCTAATAATTCTTTACGTTAGTCCACCTCGCACCCGTCGAACGCCGACCAGACAAAAATCGGCAATCGATGAAGGGCACAGTGTCCACGGATCCGGTCACGGGGACGCCGCCGCGCACCAAGGGCGACTCCGCGCCTCGCCCGTCGATGAAAAATATTTCCGCGTACGGCACTCCGAGTCCGCGGGA
>NC_083560.1:159270270-159275270 GCF_019925205.1 Metopolophium dirhodum | reverse complement strand
GTCCCTAATCAGAACGTTCCATCTCAGGTTGTCGAAGGCTCCTGAGATATCCAGAAAGACTCCTACCACCATCTCCTCACTGTTGTCCACCCAATCCAGACACGACTTGATCGCGCTGATTGTGGACTTACCGACCCTGAAACCATGTTGCTCTGCTGAAAGAGCGCCCCCCGTTTCCTCCTCAAGCCTGTCCACCACCAGCCGTTCCAGCACTTTTGACGGTGCCGAAAGCAGGCTGACTGGTCTATATGACTTAGGAAGACTCGGGTCTCTGTCCTCTCCCTTCCTGATGATCACCACCTCTGCTGTCTTCCAACAGTCCGGAAATTCCGACTTCCTGAGGCACTCTCTCAGGACGTTGGTCAGCGGCAAGCCGATGACGCCCCACGCCTTCCTGAGTACCCCAGCGGTGATCCCATCCAGTCCCGGAGCTTTGTTAGGGGCCATCCTCCAGACAGCCGCCTTAACCTCGGCCTCCGTGACCTCTGGTCTCACTCTTCCTACTCTCTCAGCCTCAAAGATAGGAGCAGCCCTGTCCCTAGGGATTAGGCTCTCCAACAGACACTCGGCCGTCTCCAAAGCCGTCACCGTGAAGGTTCCGTCTTCTCGAAGCACAGCGTTTGGTACCCTACTCTTAGAAGATCCATTCCTAGCCCAACGATAGACCGGGCCCCAGATGTCCGAGTTGCTGGAGGTAGCGAACTTCCTCCACGACTCCATCTTGGCCTTCCTAATCTTTTTCAGGTGCTCGTTCCTGAGCACTCTGAATTGGTCCCTATCCGAGACTTTATAGTCCATGGTGCGTCTGAAGTTATTGAGGCGCCTTTTGGACTCTTCGAGTCCGGCGTCCCACCATGGCGGTTTCATCCTGACGGATTTACGGGAGCGGGGCATGGAGGCCTCCATGGCATGCCCGAGAGCACGCGTAAGAGACTCCGCTACCTGTCCGCAACCGCCCACCATGGTCTCATGTTCACCAAGAACTTTCTGGGCCAGAACCCACCTAAACCTATCCCAGTCGGCTTTCCTAACATTGAATCGACTTTTCCCTACCGCGGGTCCCTCCGACCCTGATCCGACGCGGATCTTGAATCTGATGGTCCTGTGGTCGCTGTCGGTGACATCGAGCACTTCCCATTCAGAGACTGAGTTCGTCAGTGAACCCCCTCTCGTCAGCGTAACATCTATGTTCGATGCCCCCATACCCGGCCTCTCGTACGTGTCGAGGTGGCCAGGCTGGTTGTGCACCGTCAAGTGTTTCGCCGCGATCAGGGATTCGACGTGGGTCCCCCGGGCTGAACCCGAGTTGTTGCCCGGCCGACTGAACCATTGCGGCGAGTGCGCGTTCACGTCGGCCCCTATCACGACGTCTTGGTTGACCCTATCAAGAATATCACCTAGCCTGTCCGTAAAGATGCGTGTCGGGATGCTGTACTTGAAGTAAGCTGACACGAACACGACCGCCTGTCCATGTCTCTTCCTGAGACTGGCCACGGCGCAGAACCTATCGCTGAGCCCCTGCAGGGCTACCACCTCGATGTCCTGATTTAGGACAACTATGGCAGCCCCTGCACTACCGTCCCTACTGCTGAGAACCACTTTCGTGGCGCGGTAGTCAAAACCTAGCAACTTGTCTCCCGAGGTCAGCACTTCCTGAAGCAGAAGCACCTCAACCCCGTTAGCCCTGCTGTAGTCCAGTATCTGATCTGAGACGAGATGATTCCCGTTCATGTTCAGTTGGACTACACAGTAGGTCGAAGAGATCATTTTGAGCCGAAATCTGTCCTACGGGCAACCGTGATGGTCGCCTTGTGAAGAGCCACACAACCGCTGTGCCCCGACTGAGCAGCCAGGCCACAGTTGGCGCACTTGACCGGCACGCTCTTGCAGTCCTTGGCCCTATGGCCCTTGACCGCGCAGCGCCCGCAAGTGTCCACCGTCTGCACACACTTCAGAGCCCTGTGACCGAAGTGCTGGCACTTGAAGCACCTGACTACGTCAACGTACTCCTTGACCTTGCACTTGGCCAACCCGATGAAAAGACTCTTTCCTACCAGAGTCTTGAAGGCGCTTGGTCTAACCGAGCAGACCCACCAAACAAGCTCGTCCGTCTTGGGCCCCTTCATGAAGAGGGGGACCACGGCCTCCTTGTCCAGACCAAGCTCCGGGTTCTGATCCACGATCTGGCCCGCGAGCTTCTCCTTAGGAATTTCCCTATCCACGTCATACACTAGTACGGTCGGCCATCTCGCACTCTCCTCTCTCACACCCTTACCGTCTTTTTCCATGGCCTTCAAGGCCGCATACGTGGCCTCGTCAGCCGGCCTAACCACCAGATCTCCTCTCGGGAGCTTCGCAGAGCCGCCAAGCTTGGGCACCGCCACCCCCTTGACCAGATCGGCCCAGAGCTGTTTCTTGGCCTCACTGGCCCCAGCAGCCCCCACCGAGACGACGAAGGCGCGGGCCGGAGCCCTCGCCTTCTCCCTCTCGATGGCCTTAGCCACCTTCTTGGAGGTGGTGATGGCCACTCTCGGCTGCTCCTTGGGCTTCTCCTCATTCTTCTTCTTCTTCTTCTTTTTCCTTTTGCTCTTCCTGCTCACAACCTCCACAAACGGCTGCTCCTTTACCTTTCCCTTCACCTTCTCCTTAGCAGCCGCAGACTTGGCCTTGGCCTTGTCCTCGACCTTCTTCTTCTTCTTGGGCGGAGATGGCGCAACCGTCCTCTCCACCACAACCTCGCGCACCTCAGGTCTCGACTGAGACCGCCTCGCCTCCTCGACCCTACCTTGCAGAACCGTGTTCTGCCTATAGGCCTCATCGAGCAAGGCCTCATACCTTTCCCTGATCTCCAAGATTGTCCGCAGAGCGGCCGCCGAAATCTTTCGCTTCTCCTTCTCTGCCAGAAGGAGCGCGTCCAGGTCCCTACCAATATTCCTTGCCTTTTGAGGAAAGGATGAAATACCAAAGGAGGAGCATTCAGAAATGCCTTCCTCCTCTGGACCGTCCACCCTCTTCCTCTTTTGTACCTTGGCGACGGTGTCCCCCTCTGGGACCCCCGCCGCCGGTGCACCCGCCCTTACCTCTTCCAGGCATCCCCCCTCTTCGTCGGTCAGTTCCATGTCAGACATGACTGACCGCGCTCTTGGACTTAACCTAAATACAACTATCGAGCCTACCTACCCTAGTGGCAGCGCCTTTTCCTCCTTTGCGAGTGGGGAGTACTAACGGCACTGGAACTATGCTACCTTAACCTATATAATATAAATCCTAACACCTTACCTGATGGCGGCAGCGCAGCAACGTGTTCGCCCTAAGGCTTATACAGACCGACTCAAAATCGACACCGGTCTGTTCGCGGGAATTTTAACGCGCCACTCGCGTACGCGCACGCACCGCGCACTCGCCCACCAGAGCGTTGCACTGGGGGGGACCGGTTGTACGCACTCGCACGTTCACGCGCGCCCGCACACTTGCTCGCGCACTCGCAGTTTCCCGGGGGCGGTGACCACTCAGGCCGCGCGCACTCGCACGATCCTAAACACCGCGCGCCGCACGTACGCCACTCGGACACGTCACGCGTTGGCGTCGGTCCGCGCGCACCCGCACGATCCGCCGCGCGTCTCTCGCCCGCCGGAACTTTGATCGCCGCTCCTGGGGCCGCAAATCGCTGCACGAAAACGCAGCTCGGGCCCGTCGATTTATCTTAAAAAAGACTATTCGACTGTCCAAACCGCGATGTCGTACCTCGATTCTGTGACCTTCTGTTCGCTCGCGAACTTTTTGAGCCTAACTTCGGCACTGAAAGTCGAACTTTCGCGCGGCCTACACCAAAATTAGCGCTAGAACAGCACGAATTCAACGGTGTATCGTCCGACGCGAAATTCGCAATACAGCCCGAGAAATCGCTGAAAGGGTTTTGCCGGTCGGGCGTAAACAAAGAGTTTACGCTTGCGACAGACTAAAAACGCCCTCACGCCTTGCTAACCTAACCGATTTTCGCGCTCGATGCACCAGTAGAAGCGTCTACTCGAGACGAATCTTTTGGTACTAAGAACGCAAAAATTTGACTACTCTAACCCGTTCGGAACTTGAGTTGTACACGGAGCACCTCAAAAACACGTCCGCACTGTATGGCTGTCAGACCAACACTAGTAGATAGGGACAGTGAGAATCTCGTTAATCCATTCATGCGCGTCACTAATTAGATGACGAGGCATTTGGCTACCTTAAAAGAGTCATAGTTACTCCTGCCGTTTACCCGCGCTTGCTTGAATTTCTTCACGTTGACATTCAGAGCACTGGGCAGAAATCACATCGCGTCAACACCCGTCCCGGGCCATCGCGATGCTTTGTTTTAATTAGACAGTCGGATTCCCCTGGTCCGTGCCAGTTCTGAGTTGACCGTTACATGGCTGTCGATCCGGCTACGCGACCGACGCCGCGGCGGCCGGACCGCCCGGTGACGGCGAACCGACACCAAGGCGATCGGCCGGCCGCGACGCGGCCAGCGACCGAAGCTCGGTGGTTCCACGGTCGGCGGACGGCGACGGGCCCGCGGCCGCCTCGAGGCTCCCGGTCCGAAGACCGGGCGCGCGGGCGACGGCCGGGGTGTCGCCAAAACCGCCTACGCTTCTACGACGACCCGAACCCGACAGCCACGCTCCTCAGAGCCAATCCTTATCCCGAAGTTACGGATCGGTTTTGCCGACTTCCCTTACCTACATTATTCTATGCGGCTAGAGGCTGCTCACCTCGGAGACCTGCTGCGGATATCGGTACGAACCGACGCGAAGACTCCGCGTGGCCCTCTCTCGAATTTTCAAGGTCCGCGTGGGGATCACGGACACCGCCGCAACGAGCGGTGCTCTTCGCGCTCGCGTCCCTATCGCCCGGCTAGAGGATTCCAGGGACGTACAACGCTCACAGAGAAAAGAGAACTCTACCCAGATCCCCCGGCGGCTTCTTCGAGTTCATTCTGGTTACCCAGACGAGACAAAAGA
>NC_083560.1:159262770-159265270 GCF_019925205.1 Metopolophium dirhodum | reverse complement strand
TGTATTAGCTCTAGAATTACCACAGTTATCCAAGTAACTTGGGTACGATCTAAGGAACCACAACTGATTTAATGAGCCTTTCGCGGTTTCACCTTAATGCGGCTTGCACTGAGACATGCATGGCTTAATCTTTGAGACAAGCATATGACTACTGGCAGGATCAACCAGGGATCTCGGTTTTACAACAACTGCGTCCCGTGACGGATCCCCGCGGCGACGCCGACCAAGGGGCGACGACGACGCGGACACTCGTCTCGGGACGCGTGCGTCCGAGCGCCGGTCCGCCCGTGGGCAAGCCGACGCCGAGGAAGGTCGAAACGACCGTGACCGGTATACGGTCACGGCGCACGACCGACCGCGGTTCGAGTGGGATACGTGCGCGGACGGGCGCCCGTAAACCGCGCGCTTCGGTCGACGCGAGCGCCGCACTGAGCACCCGCAGAACGCGGGGCGACTGCGGCGGCGGTCGCGTGCGGAAGACCGAACACACGCGGAGAGCGAGCGCTCGCCCGACGCGACGTGACCCGTGCGTTGACGAGAGTCGGGGTTAGCGCGTACGCCGTCCGTTTTCAGCGGACGGAGAATTACCGCGCTAGCGCCTCTCGCCAGGTTTATAACGGCCCCCAGCCGAGATCGTGGGGGAAGCCGGGACGCGACGCGAAGTCCGTCGTCCCGGGGCTTCGCCCCGGCGACCGCCGGGCACGGCGACGATGGCCGGCCGCGGCGGGAATGTTTTGGCGTCGAGAGCTCGTAACTTGCGGAACGGTAACGGGAGTCGTCATCGATTTTTGAAAAAAACGATTTGCGCGTCGGAGGCCCACCGGAAGGCGGGCCTGCGACGCCGGTTGAGTTTTGCCACTCGGCGTGCGAGATGGGTCGGTCGCCGAAACTTGGACGGATACCATCGAAGGGCACCGGATTGCTGACCATTCCGAAGACTGGGGCAGACCGGTGCGCGGCGATGGACGCGTCGGCTTCGGCGTCGCCCGTGGCTTTGCTGTCGTACGTGATTGGCGATCGGACGCCGGCGGAACGCCGACGACCGAGTCGCTCACAAATTTACAAAATCTCGAGTTTCACAATGTGCGACGGGGGTGTTCACGCGTAGTGGTACACCCGGGTCGAAGGAACTTCGCCATCACCGTGCGTAGCGGTTAGGCGAGAATCGAAAATCCGTCAATCACCGTGCGTAGCGGTTAGGCGAAAATCACAAAATCCGTGCGTAGCGGTACGGCCGCGGATAAAGGATTACCGATTTAATTGTCGCGGACACCGGTGTCCTATAGTACTCGGAACGTACGACGTGAACACGTCTCGGGTACGTCGAGATCGAACCAACGGTTAACGAGTTATTGCACACGGAAAAACTACGTTCGAAAAGTTGAATTCGAAATCGTGTCGACGGACATCGCCGGGGCTGCCGTCATGTGCACCACCCCGGCACCGACGAATAACCGAGGACGTCGAGTGAAAAAAAAAAAATCGAATTTTCACACACGGTGGTCCGTGCGACGGGACGGTACGGCGGGCGCGCAGCTCGGCGACGGTAATCACCCCTGTAACGTCGCGGTCAGCGCAGAAATTCTACGCGGTAAAGGTTTTCGGCAAAGGGGGATATCCCTGGACAACGACTCTGCGGTCTGCCCGTGATGAACGGTACGGTCGATGTCACCGGCAAACCGTGAAAACGGTTGACCGAGACCCCGCCGTCGGAATACAGTCAATCACAGTGCGTAGCGGTTAAGCGAAAATCAAATATCGGTCTATCTCCGTGCGTAGCGGTACGGCCGCGGATAAAGGATTACCGATTTAAATGTCGCGGACACCGGTGTCCTATAGTACTCGGAACGTACGACGTGAACACGTCTCGGGTACGTCGAGATCGAACCAACGGTTAACGAGTTATTGCACACGGAAAAACTACGTTCGAAAAGTTGAATTCGAAATCGTGTCGACGGACATCGCCGGGGCTGCCGTCATGTGCACCACCCCGGGACCGCCGAATAACCGCGAACGTCGAGTGAAAAAAAAAAATCGAATTTTCACACGCGGTGGTTCGGATCCGGTCACGGGGACGCCGCCGCGCACCAAGGGCGACTCCGCGCCTCGCCCGTCGATGAAAAATATTTCCGCGTACGGCACTCCGAGTCCGCGGGACGTAATAATTCTTTACGTTAGTCCACCTCGCACCCGTCGAACGCCGACCAGACAAAAATCGGCAATCGATGAAGGGCACAGTGTCCACGGATCCGGTCACGGGGACGCCGCCGCGCACCAAGGGCGACTCCGCGCCTCGCCCGTCGATGAAAAATATTTCCGCGTACGGCACTCCGAGTCCGCGGGACGTGCTCGCCGAATGCCCGCACCGAATAATACCGGTAAACCACATCCACTTGCCGTATTAATATTTTACGTTAGTCCACCTCGCACCCGTCGAACGCCGACCAGACAAAAATCGGCAATCGATGAAGGGCACAGTGTCCACGGATCCGGTCACGGG
>NC_083560.1:159254356-159262270 GCF_019925205.1 Metopolophium dirhodum | reverse complement strand
TTTGATCGCCTTCGAACCTCTAACTTTCGTTCTTGATCATACGAGAACGTACTTGGCAAATGCTTTCGCGTCAGTTCGTCTCGAGACGATCCAAGAATTTCACCTCTAACGTCTCGGTACGAATGCCCCCGCCCGTCTCTGTTGATCATTACCTCCGGTCCCGAAAACCGGCCCGGCGGGACGCGCGGGCGACTGGCGCCCGCGGCCCGGCGGCCCGCGCACGGAAACGCCCCGGAGGGCGATTTCGCGCGCCCGCGAAGGGCGGAGATGCGCGGGACCGAGGTCTTGTTCCATTATTCCATGCGACCAGTATTCAGGGCCTTTTGACGAGACGGCCGTGAAGCCGCCCCGCCAGATTTGAGCCTGCTTTGAGCACTCTAATTTGTTCAAAGTAAACGTGTCGGCCCGCCGACGGCAATCGGTGAAGATCACCGCGCAGCAAGATTGGAGTAGGCGGCCGCCGTCGTCGAACCCCGACGGCCGCGCGACGCGTGGCCGCGCGGCGCGCCGGAAGCCCGAGACACGTGTCCGCCTGCCGACAATACGTCCGGCCGACGTGCCGGTAACTAACACCCCGAGACGGCTGACGAGCGCGACGACGACCGCGCCGACGGGACACGTGGTCCCGCGACACGGCCGGCCGCGACACGACGGACCGCCAGGGTGGTCCGGCACCGCCCAGACACAGATCCGACTACGAGCTTTTTAACCGCAACAACTTTAATATACGCTATTGGAGCTGGAATTACCGCGGCTGCTGGCACCAGACTTGCCCTCCAATTGATCCTCGTTTTTAAAGGTTTTAAAGTGTTCTCATTCCGATTACGGGGCCTCGGATGAGTCCCGTATCGTTATTTTTCGTCACTACCTCCCCGTTCCGGGAGTGGGTAATTTGCGCGCCTGCTGCCTTCCTTGGATGTGGTAGCCGTTTCTCAGGCTCCCTCTCCGGAATCGAACCCTGATTCCCCGTTACCCGTTACCACCCACGGTAGGCATGGAACCTACCGTCGACAGTTGATAAGGCAGACATTTGAAAGATGCGTCGCCGGTACGGAGACCGTGCGATCAGCTCGAAGTTATTCAGAGTCACCAGGTCTTTGCGCGGGCCGCGATCGGGACGCGCACGAAGCGCGCCGCGACGGGCCGGTTTTGATCTAATAAAAGCGTTCCTCCCGCGAGCGACGCCCGAGGGCGCCGCGACGGTCGGAACTCTGTCGGCATGTATTAGCTCTAGAATTACCACAGTTATCCAAGTAACTTGGGTACGATCTAAGGAACCACAACTGATTTAATGAGCCTTTCGCGGTTTCACCTTAATGCGGCTTGCACTGAGACATGCATGGCTTAATCTTTGAGACAAGCATATGACTACTGGCAGGATCAACCAGGGATCTCGGTTTTACAACAACTGCGTCCCGTGACGGATCCCCGCGGCGACGCCGACCAAGGGGCGACGACGACGCGGACACTCGTCTCGGGACGCGTGCGTCCGAGCGCCGGTCCGCCCGTGGGCAAGCCGACGCCGAGGAAGGTCGAAACGACCGTGACCGGTATACGGTCACGGCGCACGACCGACCGCGGTTCGAGTGGGATACGTGCGCGGACGGGCGCCCGTAAACCGCGCGCTTCGGTCGACGCGAGCGCCGCACTGAGCACCCGCAGAACGCGGGGCGACTGCGGCGGCGGTCGCGTGCGGAAGACCGAACACACGCGGAGAGCGAGCGCTCGCCCGACGCGACGTGACCCGTGCGTTTGACGAGAGTCGGGGTTAGCGCGTACGCCGTCCGTTTTCAGCGGACGGAGAATTACCGCGCTAGCGCCTCTCGCCAGGTTTATAACGGCCCCCAGCCGAGATCGTGGGGGAAGCCGGGACGCGACGCGAAGTCCGTCGTCCCGGGGGCTTCGCCCCGGCGACCGCCGGGCACGGCGACGATGGCCGGCCGCGGCGGGAATGTTTTGGCGTCGAGAGCTCGTAACTTGCGGAACGGTAACGGGAGTCGTCATCGATTTTTGAAAAAAACGATTTGCGCGTCGGAGGCCCACCGGAAGGCGGGCCTGCGACGCCGGTTGAGTTTTGCCACTCGGCGTGCGAGATGGGTCGGTCGCCGAAACTTGGACGGATACCATCGAAGGGCACCGGATTGCTGACCATTCCGAAGACTGGGGCAGACCGGTGCGCGGCGATGGACGCGTCGGCTTCGGCGTCGCCCGTGGCTTTGCTGTCGTACGTGATTGGCGATCGGACGCCGGCGGAACGCCGACGACCGAGTCGCTCACAAATTTACAAAATCTCGAGTTTCACAATGTGCGACGGGGGTGTTCACGCGTAGTGGTACACCCGGTCGAAGGAACTTCGCCATCACCGTGCGTAGCGGTTAGGCGAGAATCGAAAATCCGTCAATCACCGTGCGTAGCGGTTAGGCGAAAATCACAAAATCCGTGCGTAGCGGTACGGCCGCGGATAAAGGATTACCGATTTAATTGTCGCGGACACCGGTGTCCTATAGTACTCGGAACGTACGACGTGAACACGTCTCGGGTACGTCGAGATCGAACCAACGGTTAACGAGTTATTGCACACGGAAAAACTACGTTCGAAAAGTTGAATTCGAAATCGTGTCGACGGACATCGCCGGGGCTGCCGTCATGTGCACCACCCCGGCACCGACGAATAACCGAGGACGTCGAGTGAAAAAAAAAAAATCGAATTTTCACACACGGTGGTCCGTGCGACGGGACGGTACGGCGGGCGCGCAGCTCGGCGACGGTAATCACCCCTGTAACGTCGCGGTCAGCGCAGAAATTCTACGCGGTAAAGGTTTTCGGCAAAGGGGGATATCCCTGGACAACGACTCTGCGGTCTGCCCGTGATGAACGGTACGGTCGATGTCACCGGCAAACCGTGAAAACGGTTGACCGAGACCCCGCCGTCGGGAATACAGTCAATCACAGTGCGTAGCGGTTAAGCGAAAATCAAATATCGGTCTATCTCCGTGCGTAGCGGTACGGCCGCGGATAAAGGATTACCGATTTAAATGTCGCGGACACCGGTGTCCTATAGTACTCGGAACGTACGACGTGAACACGTCTCGGGTACGTCGAGATCGAACCAACGGTTAACGAGTTATTGCACACGGAAAAACTACGTTCGAAAAGTTGAATTCGAAATCGTGTCGACGGACATCGCCGGGGCTGCCGTCATGTGCACCACCCCGGGACCGCCGAATAACCGCGAACGTCGAGTGAAAAAAAAAAATCGAATTTTCACACGCGGTGGTTCGGATCCGGTCACGGGGACGCCGCCGCGCACCAAGGGCGACTCCGCGCCTCGCCCGTCGATGAAAAATATTTCCGCGTACGGCACTCCGAGTCCGCGGGACGTAATAATTCTTTACGTTAGTCCACCTCGCACCCGTCGAACGCCGACCAGACAAAAATCGGCAATCGATGAAGGGCACAGTGTCCACGGATCCGGTCACGGGGACGCCGCCGCGCACCAAGGGCGACTCCGCGCCTCGCCCGTCGATGAAAAATATTTCCGCGTACGGCACTCCGAGTCCGCGGGACGTGCTCGCCGAATGCCCGCACCGAATAATACCGGTAAACCACATCCACTTGCCGTATTAATATTTTACGTTAGTCCACCTCGCACCCGTCGAACGCCGACCAGACAAAAATCGGCAATCGATGAAGGGCACAGTGTCCACGGATCCGGGTCACGGGGACGCCGCCCGCGCACCAAGGGCGACTCCGCGCCTCGCCCGTCGATGAAAAATTTTTCCGCGTTCGGCACACCGAGTCCGCGGGACGTAATAATTCTTTACGTTAGTCCACCTCGCACACCCGTCGAACGCCGACCAGACAAAAATCGGCAATCGATGAAGGGCACAGTGTCCACGGATCCGGTCACGGGGACGCCGCCGCGCACCAAGGGCGACTCCGCGCCTCGCCCGTCGATGAAAAATATTTCCGCGTACGGCACTCCGAGTCCGCGGGACGTAATAATTCTTTACGTTAGTCCACCTCGCACCCGTCGAACGCCGACCAGACAAAAATCGGCAATCGATGAAGGGCACAGTGTCCACGGATCCGGTCACGGGGACGCCGCCGCGCACCAAGGGCGACTCCGCGCCTCGCCCGTCGATGAAAAATATTTCCGCGTACGGCACTCCGAGTCCGCGGGACGTGCTCGCCGAATGCCCGCACCGAATAATACCGGTAAACCACATCCACTTGCCGTATTAATATTTTACGTTAGTCCACCTCGCACCCGTCGAACGCCGACCAGACAAAAATCGGCAATCGATGAAGGGCACAGTGTCCACGGATCCGGTCACGGGGACGCCGCCGCGCACCAAGGGCGACTCCGCGCCTCGCCCGTCGATGAAAAATTTTTCCGCGTTCGGCACACCGAGTCCGCGGGACGTAATAATTCTTTACGTTAGTCCACCTCGCACCCGTCGAACGCCGACCAGACAAAAATCGGCAATCGATGAAGGGCACAGTGTCCACGGATCCGGTCACGGGGGACGCCGCCGCGCACCAAGGGCGACTCCGCGCCTCGCCCGTCGATGAAAAATATTTCCGCGTACGGCACTCCGAGTCCGCGGGACGTAATAATTCTTTACGTTAGTCCACCTCGCACCCGTCGAACGCCGACCAGACAAAAATCGGCAATCGATGAAGGGCACAGTGTCCACGGATCCGGTCACGGGGACGCCGCCGCGCACCAAGGGCGACTCCGCGCCTCGCCCGTCGATGAAAAATATTTCCGCGTACGGCACTCCGAGTCCGCGGGACGTGCTCGCCGAATGCCCGCACCGAATAATACCGGTAAACCACATCCACTTGCCGTATTAATATTTTACGTTAGTCCACCTCGCACCCGTCGAACGCCGACCAGACAAAAATCGGCAATCGATGAAGGGCACAGTGTCCACGGATCCGGTCACGGGGACGCCGCCGCGCACCAAGGGCGACTCCGCGCCTCGCCCGTCGATGAAAAATTTTTCCGCGTTCGGCACACCCGAGTCCGCGGGACGTAATAATTCTTTACGTTAGTCCACCTCGCACCCGTCGAACGCCGACCAGACAAAAATCGGCAATCGATGAAGGGCACAGTGTCCACGGATCCGGTCACGGGGACGCCGCCGCGCACCAAGGGCGACTCCGCGCCTCGCCCGTCGATGAAAAATATTTCCGCGTACGGCACTCCGAGTCCGCGGGACGTAATAATTCTTTACGTTAGTCCACCTCGCACCCGTCGAACGCCGACCAGACAAAAATCGGCAATCGATGAAGGGCACAGTGTCCACGGATCCGGTCACGGGGACGCCGCCGCGCACCAAGGGCGACTCCGCGCCTCGCCCGTCGATGAAAAATATTTCCGCGTACGGCACTCCGAGTCCGCGGGACGTGCTCGCCGAATGCCCGCACCGAATAATACCGGTAAACCACATCCACTTGCCGTATTAATATTTTACGTTAGTCCACCTCGCACCCGTCGAACGCCGACCAGACAAAAATCGGCAATCGATGAAGGGCACAGTGTCCACGGATCCGGTCACGGGGACGCCGCCGCGCACCAAGGGCGACTCCGCGCCTCGCCCGTCGATGAAAAATTTTTCCGCGTTCGGCACACCGAGTCCGCGGACGTAATAATTCTTTACGTTAGTCCACCTCGCACCCGTCGAACGCCGACCAGACAAAAATCGGCAATCGATGAAGGGCACAGTGTCCACGGATCCGGTCACGGGGACGCCGCCGCGCACCAAGGGCGACTCCGCGCCTCGCCCGTCGATGAAAAATATTTCCGCGTACGGCACTCCGAGTCCGCGGGACGTAATAATTCTTTACGTTAGTCCACCTCGCACCCGTCGAACGCCGACCAGACAAAAATCGGCAATCGATGAAGGGCACAGTGTCCACGGATCCGGTCACGGGGACGCCGCCGCGCACCAAGGGCGACTCCGCGCCTCGCCCGTCGATGAAAAATATTTCCGCGTACGGCACTCCGAGTCCGCGGGACGTGCTCGCCGAATGCCCGCACCGAATAATACCGGTAAACCACATCCACTTGCCGTATTAATATTTTACGTTAGTCCACCTCGCACCCGTCGAACGCCGACCAGACAAAAATCGGCAATCGATGAAGGGCACAGTGTCCACGGATCCGGTCACGGGGACGCCGCCGCGCACCAAGTGCGACTCCGCGCCTCGCCCGTCGATGAAAAATTTTTCCGCGTTCGGCACACCGAGTCCGCGGGACGTAATAATTCTTTACGTTAGTCCACCTCGCACCCGTCGAACGCCGACCAGACAAAAATCGGCAATCGATGAAGGGCACAGTGTCCACGGATCCGGTCACGGGGACGCCGCCGCGCACCAAGGGCGACTCCGCGCCTCGCCCGTCGAAGAAAAATTTTTCCGCGTTCGGCACACCCGAGTCCGCGGGACGTAATAATTCTTTACGTTAGTCCACCTCGCACCCGTCGAACGCCGACCAGACAAAAATCGGCAATCGATGAAGGGCACAGTGTCCACGGATCCGGTCACGGGGACGCCCGCCGCGCACCAAGGGCGACTCCGCGCCTCGCCCGTCGATGAAAAATATTTCCGCGTACGGCACTCCGAGTCCGCGGGACGTAATAATTCTTTACGTTAGTCCACCTCGCACCCGTCGAACGCCGACCAGACAAAAATCGGCAATCGATGAAGGGCACAGTGTCCACGGATCCGGTCACGGGGACGCCGCCGCGCACCAAGGGCGACTCCGCGCCTCGCCCGTCGATGAAAAATATTTCCGCGTACGGCACTCCGAGTCCGCGGGACGTGCTCGCCGAATGCCCGCACCGAATAATACCGGTAAACCACATCCACTTGCCGTATTAATATTTTACGTTAGTCCACCTCGCACCCGTCGAACGCCGACCAGACAAAAATCGGCAATCGATGAAGGGCACAGTGTCCACGGATCCGGTCACGGGGACGCCGCCGCGCACCAAGGGCGACTCCGCGCCTCGCCCGTCGATGAAAAATTTTTCCGCGTTCGGCACACCGAGTCCGCGGGACGTAATAATTCTTTACGTTAGTCCACCTCGCACCCGTCGAACGCCGACCAGACAAAAATCGGCAATCGATGAAGGGCACAGTGTCCACGGATCCGGTCACGGGGACGCCGCCGCGCACCAAGGGGCGACTCCGCGCCTCGCCCGTCGATGAAAAATATTTCCGCGTACGGCACTCCGAGTCCGCGGGACGTAATAATTCTTTACGTTAGTCCACCTCGCACCCGTCGAACGCCGACCAGACAAAAATCGGCAATCGATGAAGGGCACAGTGTCCACGGATCCGGTCACGGGGACGCCGCCGCGCACCAAGGGCGACTCCGCGCCTCGCCCGTCGATGAAAAATATTTCCGCGTACGGCACTCCGAGTCCGCGGGACGTAATAATTCTTTACGTTAGTCCACCTCGCACCCGTCGAACGCCGACCAGACAAAAATCGGCAATCGATGAAGGGCACAGTGTCCACGGATCCGGTCACGGGGACGCCGCCGCGCACCAAGGGCGACTCCGCGCCTCGCCCGTCGATGAAAAATATTTCCGCGTACGGCACTCCGAGTCCGCGGGACGTAATAATTCTTTACGTTAGTCCACCTCGCACCCGTCGAACGCCGACCAGACAAAAATCGGCAATCGATGAAGGGCACAGTGTCCACGGATCCGGTCACGGGGACGCCGCCGCGCACCAAGGGCGACTCCGCGCCTCGCCCGTCGATGAAAAATTTTTCCGCGTTCGGCACACCGAGTCCGCGGGACGTAATAATTCTTTACGTTAGTCCACCTCGCACCCGTCGAACGCCGACCAGACAAAAATCGGCAATCGATGAAGGGCACAGTGTCCACGGATCCG
>NC_083560.1:159241856-159249356 GCF_019925205.1 Metopolophium dirhodum | reverse complement strand
CCGCACCGTAAACGGTTCACTTTCATTGCGCCAAACGTGGTTTTTCGTAAGATCACCGTTGACTCGCGCACACGTTAGACTCCTTGGTCCGTGTTTCAAGACGGGTCGGAAAGTAGCCCGAAATCGTCGCCGACCGACGGGACCCCGCCTGCGACGGGGCCGCGTCGACGGTTCTTGCCGTCGGGCGAGCCGACCAGGAGCACCAGGGTTCGGCGCGAACGGTCACGCCGAAACGCAACCGCCGCGACGAACGCCACCCAAGCCCTTCGGCCGGCGCCCAACGGGTCGCGACGTCCGCTAACCGAGCGAAAGATCCGGCCGGCGGTTAGACCGACCGTGAATTCGCCCGGCGGGGACTCGCGGGCTCTGTCCGTTTACACCCGAACAGTTTCACGTTCTTATGAACTCTCTCTTCAAAGTTCTTTTCAACTTTCCCTCACGGTACTTGTAAACTATCGGTCTCGTGGCCGTATTTAGCCTTAGATGGAGTTTACCACCAACTTCGGGCTGCACTCTCAAGCAACCCGACTCGAAGGCGCGGTCCGATCCCGGAACGCTGTGACGGCCTCTACTGGCCTGGCACCCATCTGCGGGCCATGGCCCCGTTCAAGGGAGACTTGGACCGTCACGTGCGCCCCGGCAACGAGGCCGGCCCGTACGCCACAACTCCCATAGGTGCCGCGACACAAAAGTGCGCGGCGGGATTCGGCGATGGGCTTTTCCCTGTTCGCTCGCCGCTACTAAGGGAATCACGGTTGTTTTCTTTTCCTCCGCTTATTAATATGCTTAAATCCGGCGGGTAGTCCCGCCTGATCTGAGGTCGGAACGTATCGGTTTTTTTTTTTTTAAATTACACGGCAGCCTGCGGTCCGCGCTCCGCCCGTACGGTGACCGTCCGCGTCCGCGTCTCGGAAGCCGGAGAGGTCCGTGGACTCTCAGCCGACCCGGCCGCGCTCTCGCGCGGCGGGCGGACGGGGACGTGCCGTTTGACGACGCGAGAACCCGTGACTGTTTGCCGTCACAACTTGGGCGGACGACCGGAGGCGGCCGCGCGAGCGCGGTTTTCCACGGTCGAACCGCCAATCTCGCACCACCGGAGCGGCCGACGGGCGGGCGGACAGTCCCCCGGGAGGACTGCCGCCGCCGTCGGACGCCTGCCGGCGGCGCATCGGTCTGGCCGAGTATCCGGTATACGACCCTCAGACAGGCGTGGCCCGGGACCCGCGGGTCACCGAGGCCGCAATGTGCGTTTCGACTGGTCGATGTTCGTATAACCTGCGGATTACACGACGACGCGCAGATAGCTGCGGTCTTCATCGATCCACGAGCCAAGTGATCCGCTGTTCGGGGTCGGGTGTTTTTTTTTGTCGACGAAACTTCTACCGGCCACGCGCCGTGCGCGGACGCACGGCGGGGCCCGTATGGTCTTTCGACGTTAACCATCTTTCGGTCGACGCTCGGTCGGGGGTCGCGGCGCGCGGGCGGTCGGCGAGCTAGTCGCGAGCGCACGCGGCCACGGGGTCGGATTAGGCGCGCGCGAGACCGGCAAGTGCTGCCGGTACCGCGGGCCCGTCTCTAATGATCCTTCCGCAGGTTCACCTACGGAAACCTTGTTACGACTTTTACTTCCTCTTTTCGCGATCGCGCGACGACCCAGCCCCCGAGGGGGGCCGAATAACGCGCGTCCACTCCGAAGACCTCAATGCGACCGTTCAATCGGTAGGTAGCGACGGGCGTGTGTACAAAGGGCAGGGACCGTAATCAACGCGAGCTGATGACTCGCGCTTACTGGGAATTCCTCGTTCACGTGGAAAAATTGCAAGCCACGATCCCTAAGCACGAAGGAGGTTCAGCGGGTTACCCGGAAGCCTGTCGGCCCAGGAATGTTAACACACGCTGATTCCTTCAGTGTAGCGCGCGTGCGGCCCAGAACATCTAAGGGCATCACAGACCTGTTATCGCTCAGTCTCGTGCGGCTATTTTCGTCCGCCGCCTGTCCCTCTAAGAAGAGTTTAAGCTCCTGGGAGCCGGCGGTTAGCCCTAGTAACGTATCGTGATCCGCCGGCGACGGCCCGCGAACACGGCGCGCTTCACCACGGAGCCCGACGCACGACGGACGCGCGCCGACCGGAGGTTTGCCCCCCGGCCGACACACGCCCGCCGCACGCCGGGACGCGGATGGCGCGGCCGCGCTCGACGACCGCCGTGGACGACGGGCGAACGCGTTCGGGGATACCGGGCCGAGCCGACGGGTACGCGAACACGAACGGCCGAAACCGCCCGCGCCGCGCACACGCCCGACCCGGGGTTACCCGCCTAAGTTAGCAGGACAGAGTCTCGTTCGTTATCGGAATTAACCAGACAGATCGCTCCACCAACTAAGAACGGCCATGCACCACCACCCACCGAATCAAGAAAGAGCTCTCAATCTGTCAATCTTTCCGGTGTCCGGGCCTGGTGAGGTTTCCCGTGTTGAGTCAAATTTAAGCCGCAGGCTCCACTCCAGTGGTGCCCTTCCGTCAATTCCTTTAAGTTTCAACTTTGCAATCATACTTCCCCCGGAACCGAAAAGCTTCGGTTTCCCGGAAGCTGCCCCGCCGGGTCGTTAATGAAACGCCGGCGGATCGCTAGCTGGCATCGTTTACAGTTAGAACTAGGGCGGTATCTGATCGCCTTCGAACCTCTAACTTTCGTTCTTGATCATACGAGAACGTACTTGGCAAATGCTTTCGCGTCAGTTCGTCTCGAGACGATCCAAGAATTTCACCTCTAACGTCTCGGTACGAATGCCCCCGCCCGTCATCTGTTGATCATTACCTCCGGTCCCGAAAACCGGCCGGCGGGACGCGCGGGCGACTGGCGCCCGCGGCCCGGCGGCCCGCGCACGGAAACGCCCCGGAGGGCGATTTCGCGCGCCCGCGAAGGGCGGGAGATGCGCGGGACCGAGGTCTTGTTCCATTATTCCATGCGACCAGTATTCAGGGCCTTTTGACGAGACGGCCGTGAAGCCGCCCCGCCAGATTTGAGCCTGCTTTGAGCACTCTAATTTGTTCAAGTAAACGTGTCGGCCCGCCGACGGCAATCGGTGAAGATCACCGCGCAGCAAGATTGGAGTAGGCGGCCGCCGTCGTCGAACCCCGACGGCCGCGCGACGCGTGGCCGCGCGGCGCGCCGGAAGCCCGAGACACGTGTCCGCCTGCCGACAATACGTCCGGCCGACGTGCCGGTAACTAACACCCCGAGACGGCTGACGAGCGCGACGACGACCGCGCCGACGGGACACGTGGTCCCGCGACACGGCCGGCCGCGACACGACGGACCGCCAGGGTGGTCCGGCACCGCCCAGACACAGATCCGACTACGAGCTTTTTAACCGCAACAACTTTAATATACGCTATTGGAGCTGGAATTACCGCGGCTGCTGGCACCAGACTTGCCCTCCAATTGATCCTCGTTTAAAGGTTTTTAAAGTGTTCTCATTCCGATTACCGGGGGCCTCGGATGAGTCCCCGTATCGTTATTTTTCGTCACTACCTCCCCGTTCCGGGAGTGGGTAATTTGCGCGCCTGCTGCCTTCCTTGGATGTGGTAGCCGTTTCTCAGGCTCCCTCTCCGGAATCGAACCCTGATTCCCCGTTACCCGTTACCACCACGGTAGGCATGGAACCTACCGTCGACAGTTGATAAGGCAGACATTTGAAAGATGCGTCGCCGGTACGGAGACCGTGCGATCAGCTCGAAGTTATTCAGAGTCACCAGGTCTTTGCGCGGGCCGCGATCGGGACGCGCACGAAGCGCGCCGCGACGGGCCGGTTTTGATCTAATAAAAGCGTTCCTCCCGCGAGCGACGCCCGAGGGCGCCGCGACGGTCGGAACTCTGTCGGCATGTATTAGCTCTAGAATTACCACAGTTATCCAAGTAACTTGGGTACGATCTAAGGAACCACAACTGATTTAATGAGCCTTTCGCGGTTTCACCTTAATGCGGCTTGCACTGAGACATGCATGGCTTAATCTTTGAGACAAGCATATGACTACTGGCAGGATCAACCAGGGATCTCGGTTTTACAACAACTGCGTCCCGTGACGGATCCCCGCGGCGACGCCGACCAAGGGGCGACGACGACGCGGACACTCGTCTCGGGACGCGTGCGTCCGAGCGCCGGTCCGCCCGTGGGGCGAGCCGACGCCGAGGAAGGTCGAAACGACCGTGACCGGTATACGGTCACGGCGCACGACCGACCGCGGTTCGAGTGGGATACGTGCGCGGACGGGCGCCCGTAAACCGCGCGCTTCGGTCGACGCGAAGCGCCGCACTGAGCACCCGCAGAACGCGGGGCGACTGCGGCGGGCGGTCGCGTGCGGTAGACCGAACACACGCGGAGAGCGAGCGCTCGCCCGACGCGACGTGACCCGTGCGTTGACGAGAGTCGGGGTTAGCGCGTACGCCGTCCGTTTTCAGCGGACGGAGAATTACCGCGCTAGCGCCTCTCGCCAGGTTTATAACGGCCCCCCAGCCGAGATCGTGGGGGGAAGCCGGGACGCGACGCGAAGTCCGTCGTCCCGGGGCTTCGCCCCGGCGACCGCCGGGCACGGCGACGATGGCCGGCCGCGGCGGGAATGTTTTGGCGTCGAGAGCTCGTAACTTGCGGAACGGTAACGGGAAGTCGTCATCGATTTTTGAAAAAAAACGATTTGCGCGTCGGAGGCCCACCGGAAGGCGGGCCTGCGACGCCGGTTGAGTTTTGCCACTCGGCGTGCGAGATGGGTCGGTCGCCGAAACTTGGACGGATACCATCGAAGGGCACTGGATTGCTGACCATTCCGAAGACTGGGGCAGACCGGTGGCGCGGCGATGGACGCGTCGGCTTCGGCGTCGCCCGTGGCTTTGCTGTCGTACGTGATTGGCGATCGGACGCCGGCGGAACGCCGACGACCGAGTCGCTCACAAATTTACAAAATCTCGAGTTTCACAATGTGCGACGGGGGTATTCACGCGTAGTGGTACACCCGAGTCGAAGGAACTTCGCCATCACCGTGCGTAGCGGTTAGCCGAGAATCGAAAATCCGTCAATCACCGTGCGTAGCGGTTAGGCGAAAATCACAAAATCCGTGCGTAGCGGTACGGCCGCGGATAAAGGATTACCGATTTAAATGTCGCGGACACCGGTGTCCTATAGTACTCGGAACGTACGACGTGAACACGTCTCGGGTACGTCGAGATCGAACCAACGGTTAACGAGTTATTGCACACGGAAAAACTACGTTCGAAAAGTTGAATTCGAAATCGTGTCGACGGACATCGCCGGGGCTGCCGTCATGTGCACCACCCCGGCACCGACGAATAACCGAGGACGTCGAGTGAAAAAAAAAAATCGAATTTTCACACACGGTGGTCCGTGCGACGAGACGGTACGGCGGGCGCGCAGCTCGGCGACGGTAATCACCCCTGTAACGTCGCGGTCAGCGCAGAAATTCTACGCGGTAAAGGTTTTCGGCAAAGGGGGATATCCCTGGACAACGACTCTGCGGTCTGCCCGTGATGAACGGTACGGTCGATGTCACCGGCAAACCGTGAAAACGGTTGACCGAGACCCCGCCGTCGGAATACAGTCAATCACAGTGCGTAGCGGTTAAGCGAAAATCAAATATCGGTCTATCTCCGTGCGTAGCGGTACGGCCGCGGATAAAGGATTACCGATTTAAATGTCGCGGACACCGGTGTCCTATAGTACTCGGAACGTACGACGTGAACACGTCTCGGGTACGTCGAGATCGAACCAACGGTTAACGAGTTATTGCACACGGAAAAACTACGTTCGAGAAAGTTGAATTCGAAATCGTGTCGACGGACATCGCCGGGGCTGCCGTCATGTGCACCACCCCGGCACCGACGAATAACCGAGGACGTCGAGTGAAAAAAAAAAATCGAATTTTCACACGCGGTGGTTCGGACACGGTCACGGGGACGCCGCCGCGCACCAAGGGCGACTCCGCGCCTCGCCCGTCGAGGAAAAATATTTCCGCGTACGGCACTCCGAGTCCGCGGGACGTAATAATTCTTTACGTTAGTCCACCTCGCACCCGTCGAACGCCGACCAGACAAAAATCGGCAATCGATGAAGGGCCACAGTGTCCACGGATCCGGGTCACGGGGGACGCCGCCGCGCACCAAGGGCCGACTCCGCGCCTCGCCCGTCGAAGAAAAATTTTTTCCGCGTTCGGCACTCCGAGGTCCGCGGGACGTAATAATTCTTTACGTTAGTCCATCTCGCACCCGTCGAACGCCGACCAGACAAAAATCGGCAATCGATGAAGGGCACAGTGTCCACGGATCCGGTCACGGGGACGCCGCCGCGCACCAAGGGCGACTCCGCGCCTCGCCCGTCGATGAAAAATATTTCCGCGTACGGCACTCCGAGTCCCGCGGGACGTAATAATTCTTTACGTTAGTCCACCTCGCACCCGTCGAACGCCCGACCAGACAAAAATCGGCAATCGATGAAGGGCACAGTGTCCACGGATCCGGTCACGGGGACGCCGCCGCGCACCAAGGGCGACTCCGCGCCTCGCCAGTCGAGGAAAAATATTTCCGCGTACGGCACTCCGAGTCCGCGGGACGTGCTCGCCGAATGCCCGCACCGAATAATACCGGTAAACCACATCCACTTGCCGTATTAATATTTTACGTTAGTCCACCTCGCACCCGTCGAACGCCGACCAGACAAAAATCGGCAATCGATGAAGGGCACAGTGTCCCACGGATCCCGGTCACGGGGACGCCGCCGCGCACCAAGGGCGACTCCGCGCCTCGCCCGTCGATGAAAAATATTTCCGCGTACGGCACTCCGAGTCCGCGGGACGTAATAATTCTTTACGTTAGTCCACCTCGCACCCGTCGAACGCCGACCAGACAAAAATCGGCAATCGATGAAGGGCACAGTGTCCACGGATCCGGTCACGGGGACGCCGCCGCGCACCAAGGGGCGACTCCGCGCCTCGCCCGTCGAGGAAAAATATTTCCGCGTACGGCACTCCGAGTCCGCGGGACGTAATAATTCTTTACGTTAGTCCACCTCGCACCCGTCGAACGCCGACCAGACAAAAATCGGCAATCGATGAAGGGCACAGTGTCCACGGATCCGGTCACGGGGACGCCCGCCGCGCACCAAGGGCGACTCCGCGCCTCGCCCGTCGAAGAAAATGAAGAAAAATTTTTCCGCGTTCGGCACTCCGAGTCCGCGGGACGTAATAATTCTTTACGTTAGTCCATCTCGCACCCGTCGAACGCCGACCAGACAAAAATCGGCAATCGATGAAGGGCACAGTGTCCACGGATCCGGTCACGGGGACGCCGCCGCGCACCAAGGGCGACTCCGCGCCTCGCCCGTCGATGAAAAATATTTCCGCGTACGGCACTCCGAGTCCGCGGGACGTAATAATTCTTTACGTTAGTCCACCTCGCACCCGTCGAACGCCGACCAGACAAAAATCGGCAATC
>NC_083560.1:159229356-159236856 GCF_019925205.1 Metopolophium dirhodum | reverse complement strand
CCATCAGGGGTTTCCCCTGACTTCATCCTGGCCAGGCATAGTTCACCATCTTTCGGGTACCAACGTGTGCGCTAAGGGTGCGCCCTCGGACGGCCGAAGCCGACCTGGCGAAGACGCCCCCGGACTGCGGACCAGCGCGACTTTGAACGCCGGTGGGTTCGGTCGCTAGGCCATCGTCCGCACCGTAAACGGTTCACTTTCATTGCGCCAAACGTGGTTTTTCGTAAGATCACCGTTGACTCGCGCACACGTTAGACTCCTTGGTCCGTGTTTCAAGACGGGTCGGAAAGTAGCCCGAAATCGTCGCCGACCGACGGGACCCCGCCTGCGACGGGGCCGCGTCGACGGTTCTTGCCGTCGGGCGAGCCGACCAGGAGCACCAGGGTTCGGCGCGAACGGTCACGCCGAAACGCAACCGCCGCGACGAACGCCACCCAAGCCCTTCGGCCGGCGCCCAACGGGTCGCGACGTCCGCTAACCGAGCGAAAGATCCGGCCGGCGGTTAGACCGACCGTGAATTCGCCCGGCGGGGACTCGCGGGCTCTGTCCGTTTACACCCGAACAGTTTCACGTTCTTATGAACTCTCTCTTCAAAGTTCTTTTCAACTTTCCCTCACGGTACTTGTAAACTATCGGTCTCGTGGCCGTATTTAGCCTTAGATGGAGTTTACCACCAACTTCGGGCTGCACTCTCAAGCAACCCGACTCGAAGGCGCGGTCCGATCCCGGAACGCTGTGACGGCCTCTACTGGCCTGGCACCATCTGCGGGCCATGGCCCCGTTCAAGGGAGACTTGGACCGTCACGTGCGCCCCGGCAACGAGGCCGGCCCGTACGCCACAACTCCCATAGGTGCCGCGACACAAAAGTGCGCGGCGGGATTCGGCGATGGGCTTTTCCCTGTTCGCTCGCCGCTACTAAGGGAATCACGGTTGTTTTCTTTTCCTCCGCTTATTAATATGCTTAAATCCGGCGGGTAGTCCCGCCTGATCTGAGGTCGGAACGTATCGGTTTTTTTTTTTTTAAATTACACGGCAGCCTGCGGTCCGCGCTCCGCCCGTACGGTGACCGTCCGCGTCCGCGTCTCGGAAGCCGGAGAGGTCCGTGGACTCTCAGCCGACCCGGCCGCGCTCTCGCGCGGCGGGCGGACGGGGGACGTGCCGTTTGACGACGCGAGAACCCGTGACTGTTTGCCGTCACAACTTGGGCGGACGACCGGAGGCGGCCGCGCGAGCGCGGTTTTCCACGGTCGAACCGCCAATCTCGCACCACCGGAGCGGCCGACGGGCGGGCGGACAGTCCCCGGGAGGACTGCCGCCGCCGTCGGACGCCTGCCGGCGGCGCATCGGTCTGGCCGAGTATCCGGTATACGACCCTCAGACAGGCGTGGCCCGGGACCCGCGGGTCACCGAGGCCGCAATGTGCGTTCGACTGGTCGATGTTCGTATAACCTGCGGATTACACGACGACGCGCAGATAGCTGCGGTCCTTCATCGATCCACGAGCCAAGTGATCCGCTGTTCGGGGTCGGGTGTTTTTTTTTTGTCGACGAAACTTCTACCGGCCACGCGCCGTGCGCGGACGCACGGCGGGGCCCGTATGGTCTTTTCGACGTTAACCATCTTTCGGTCGACGCTCGGTCGGGGGTCGCGGCGCGCGGGCGGTCGGCGAGCTAGTCGCGAGCGCACGCGGCCACGGGGTCGGATTAGGCGCGCGCGAGACCGGCAAGTGCTGCCGGTACCGCGGGCCCGTCTCTAATGATCCTTCCGCAGGTTCACCTACGGAAACCTTGTTACGACTTTTACTTCCTCTAAACGGCCGATTTCGGTCATCTTCGCGATCGCGCGACGACCCAGCCCCCGAGGGGGCCGAATAACGCGCGTCCACTCCGAAGACCTCAATGCGACCGTTCAATCGGTAGTAGCGACGGGCGGTGTGTACAAAGGGCAGGGACGTAATCAACGCGAGCTGATGACTCGCGCTTACTGGGAATTCCTCGTTCACGTGGAAAAATTGCAAGCCACGATCCCTAAGCACGAAGGAGGTTCAGCGGGTTACCCGGAAGCCTGTCGGCCCAGGAATGTTAACACACGCTGATTCCTTCAGTGTAGCGCGCGTGCGGCCCAGAACATCTAAGGGCATCACAGACCTGTTATCGCTCAGTCTCGTGCGGCTATTTTCGTCCGCCGCCTGTCCCTCTAAGAAGAGTTTAAGCTCCTGGGAGCCGGCGGTAGCCCTAGTAACGTATCGTGATCCGCCGGCGACGGCCGCGAACACGGCGCGCTTCACCACGGAGCCCGACGCACGACGGACGCGCGCCGACCGGAGGTTGCCCCCCGGCCGACACACGCCCGCCGCACGCCGGGACGCGGATGGCGCGGCCGCGCTCGACGACCGCCGTGGACGACGGGCGAACGCGTTCGGGGATACCGGGCCGAGCCGACGGGTACGCGAACACGAACGGCCGAAACCGCCCGCGCCGCGCACACGCCGACCCGGGGTTACCCGCCTAGTTAGCAGGACAGAGTCTCGTTCGTTATCGGAATTAACCAGACAGATCGCTCCACCAACTAAGAACGGCCATGCACCACCACCCACCGAATCAAGAAAGAGCTCTCAATCTGTCAATCTTTCCGGTGTCCGGGCCTGGTGAGGTTTCCCGTGTTGAGTCAAATTAAGCCGCAGGCTCCACTCCTGGTGGTGCCCTTCCGTCAATTCCTTTAAGTTTCAACTTTGCAATCATACTTCCCCCGGAACCGAAAAGCTTCGGTTTCCCGGAAGCTGCCCGCCGGGTCGTTAATGAAACGCCGGCGGATCGCTAGCTGGCATCGTTTACAGTTAGAACTAGGGCGGTATCTGATCGCCTTCGAACCTCTAACTTTCGTTCTTGATCATACGAGAACGTACTTGGCAAATGCTTTCGCGTCAGTTCGTCTCGAGACGATCCAAGAATTTCACCTCTAACGTCTCGGTACGAATGCCCCCGCCCGTCTCTGTTGATCATTACCTCCGGTCCCGAAAACCGGCCCGGCGGGACGCGCGGGCGACTGGCGCCCGCGGCCCGGCGGCCCGCGCACGGAAACGCCCCGGAGGGCGATTTCGCGCGCCCGCGAAGGGCGGAGATGCGCGGGACCGAGGTCTTGTTCCATTATTCCATGCGACCAGTATTCAGGGCCTTTTGACGAGACGGCCGTGAAGCCGCCCCGCCAGATTTGAGCCTGCTTTGAGCACTCTAATTTGTTCAAAGTAAACGTGTCGGCCCGCCGACGGCAATCGGTGAAGATCACCGCGCAGCAAGATTGGAGTAGGCGGCCGCCGTCGTCGAACCCCGACGGCCGCGCGACGCGTGGCCGCGCGGCGCGCCGGAAGCCCGAGACACGTGTCCGCCTGCCGACAATACGTCCGGCCGACGTGCCGGTAACTAACACCCCGAGACGGCTGACGAGCGCGACGACGACCGCGCCGACGGGACACGTGGTCCCGCGACACGGCCGGCCGCGACACGACGGACCGCCAGGGTGGTCCGGCACCGCCCAGACACAGATCCGACTACGAGCTTTTTAACCGCAACAACTTTAATATACGCTATTGGAGCTGGAATTACCGCGGCTGCTGGCACCAGACTTGCCCTCCAATTGATCCTCGTTTAAAGGTTTTAAAGTGTTCTCATTCCGATTACGGGGCCTCGGATGAGTCCCGTATCGTTATTTTTCGTCACTACCTCCCCGTTCCGGGAGTGGGTAATTTGCGCGCCTGCTGCCTTCCTTGGATGTGGTAGCCGTTTCTCAGGCTCCCTCTCCGGAATCGAACCCTGATTCCCCGTTACCCGTTACCACCACGGTAGGCATGGAACCTACCGTCGACAGTTGATAAGGCAGACATTTGAAAGATGCGTCGCCGGTACGGAGACCGTGCGATCAGCTCGAAGTTATTCAGAGTCACCAGGTCTTTGCGCGGGCCGCGATCGGGACGCGCACGAAGCGCGCCGCGACGGGCCGGTTTTGATCTAATAAAAGCGTTCCTCCCGCGAGCGACGCCCGAGGGCGCCGCGACGGTCGGAACTCTGTCGGCATGTATTAGCTCTAGAATTACCACAGTTATCCAAGTAACTTGGGTACGATCTAAGGAACCACAACTGATTTAATGAGCCTTTCGCGGTTTCACCTTAATGCGGCTTGCACTGAGACATGCATGGCTTAATCTTTGAGACAAGCATATGACTACTGGCAGGATCAACCAGGGATCTCGGTTTTACAACAACTGCGTCCCGTGACGGATCCCCGCGGCGACGCCGACCAAGGGGCGACGACGACGCGGACACTCGTCTCGGGACGCGTGCGTCCGAGCGCCGGTCCGCCCGTGGGCGAGCCGACGCCGAGGAAGGTCGAAACGACCGTGACCGGTATACGGTCACGGCGCACGACCGACCGCGGTTCGAGTGGGATACGTGCGCGGACGGGCGCCCGTAAACCGCGCGCTTCGGTCGACGCGAGCGCCGCACTGAGCACCCGCAGAACGCGGGGCGACTGCGGCGGCGGTCGCGTGCGGTAGACCGAACACACGCGGAGAGCGAGCGCTCGCCCGACGCGACGTGACCCGTGCGTTGACGAGAGTCGGGGTTAGCGCGTACGCCGTCCGTTTTCAGCGGACGGAGAATTACCGCGCTAGCGCCTCTCGCCAGGTTTATAACGGCCCCCAGCCGAGATCGTGGGGGAAGCCGGGACGCGACGCGAAGTCCGTCGTCCCGGGGCTTCGCCCCGGCGACCGCCGGGCACGGCGACGATGGCCGGCCGCGGCGGGAATGTTTTGGCGTCGAGAGCTCGTAACTTGCGGAACGGTAACGGGAGTCGTCATCGATTTTTGAAAAAAACGATTTGCGCGTCGGAGGCCCACCGGAAGGCGGGCCTGCGACGCCGGTTGAGTTTTGCCACTCGGCGTGCGAGATGGGTCGGTCGCCGAAACTTGGACGGATACCATCGAAGGGCACTGGATTGCTGACCATTCCGAAGACTGGGGCAGACCGGTGCGCGGCGATGGACGCGTCGGCTTCGGCGTCGCCCGTGGCTTTGCTGTCGTACGTGATTGGCGATCGGACGCCGGCGGAACGCCGACGACCGAGTCGCTCACAAATTTACAAAATCTCGAGTTTCACAATGTGCGACGGGGGTATTCACGCGTAGTGGTACACCCGAGTCGAAGGAACTTCGCCATCACCGTGCGTAGCGGTTAGCCGAGAATCGAAAATCCGTCAATCACCGTGCGTAGCGGTTAGGCGAAAATCACAAAATCCGTGCGTAGCGGTACGGCCGCGGATAAAGGATTACCGATTTAAATGTCGCGGACACCGGTGTCCTATAGTACTCGGAACGTACGACGTGAACACGTCTCGGGTACGTCGAGATCGAACCAACGGTTAACGAGTTATTGCACACGGAAAAACTACGTTCGAAAAGTTGAATTCGAAATCGTGTCGACGGACATCGCCGGGGCTGCCGTCATGTGCACCACCCCGGCACCGACGAATAACCGAGGACGTCGAGTGAAAAAAAAAAATCGAATTTTCACACACGGTGGTCCGTGCGACGAGACGGTACGGCGGGGCGCGCAGCTCGGCGACGGTAATCACCCCTGTAACGTCGCGGTCAGCGCAGAAATTCTACGCGGTAAAGGTTTTCGGCAAAGGGGGATATCCCTGGACAACGACTCTGCGGTCTGCCCGTGATGAACGGTACGGTCGATGTCACCGGCAAACCGTGAAAACGGTTGACCGAGACCCCGCCGTCGGAATACAGTCAATCACAGTGCGTAGCGGTTAAGCGAAAATCAAATATCGGTCTATCTCCGTGCGTAGCGGTACGGCCGCGGATAAAGGATTACCGATTTAAATGTCGCGGACACCGGTGTCCTATAGTACTCGGAACGTACGACGTGAACACGTCTCGGGTACGTCGAGATCGAACCAACGGTTAACGAGTTATTGCACACGGAAAAACTACGTTCGAAAAGTTGAATTCGAAATCGTGTCGACGGACATCGCCGGGGCTGCCGTCATGTGCACCACCCCGGCACCGACGAATAACCGAGGACGTCGAGTGAAAAAAAAAAATCGAATTTTCACACGCGGTGGTTCGGACACGGTCACGGGGACGCCGCCGCGCACCAAGGGCGACTCCGCGCCTCGCCCGTCGAGGAAAAATATTTCCGCGTACGGCACTCCGAGTCCGCGGGACGTAATAATTCTTTACGTTAGTCCACCTCGCACCCGTCGAACGCCGACCAGACAAAAATCGGCAATCGATGAAGGGCACAGTGTCCACGGATCCGGTCACGGGGACGCCGCCGCGCACCAAGGGCGACTCCGCGCCTCGCCCGTCGAAGAAAAATTTTTCCGCGTTCGGCACTCCGAGTCCGCGGGACGTAATAATTCTTTACGTTAGTCCATCTCGCACCCGTCGAACGCCGACCAGACAAAAATCGGCAATCGATGAAGGGCACAGTGTCCACGGATCCGGTCACGGGGACGCCGCCGCGCACCAAGGGCGACTCCGCGCCTCGCCCGTCGATGAAAAATATTTCCGCGTACGGCACTCCGAGTCCGCGGGACGTAATAATTCTTTACGTTAGTCCACCTCGCACCCGTCGAACGCCGACCAGACAAAAATCGGCAATCGATGAAGGGCACAGTGTCCACGGATCCGGTCACGGGGACGCCGCCGCGCACCAAGGGCGACTCCGCGCCTCGCCCGTCGAGGAAAAATATTTCCGCGTACGGCACTCCGAGTCCGCGGGACGTGCTCGCCGAATGCCCGCACCGAATAATACCGGTAAACCACATCCACTTGCCGTATTAATATTTTACGTTAGTCCACCTCGCACCCGTCGAACGCCGACCAGACAAAAATCGGCAATCGATGAAGGGCACAGTGTCCACGGATCCGGTCACGGGGACGCCGCCGCGCACCAAGGGCGACTCCGCGCCTCGCCCGTCGATGAAAAATATTTCCGCGTACGGCACTCCGAGTCCGCGGGACGTAATAATTCTTTACGTTAGTCCACCTCGCACCCGTCGAACGCCGACCAGACAAAAATCGGCAATCGATGAAGGGCACAGTGTCCACGGATCCGGTCACGGGGACGCCGCCGCGCACCAAGGGCGACTCCGCGCCTCGCCCGTCGATGAAAAATATTTCCGCGTACGGCACTCCGAGTCCGCGGGACGTAATAATTCTTTACGTTAGTCCACCTCGCACCCGTCGAACGCCGACCAGACAAAAATCGGCAATCGATGAAGGGCACAGTGTCCACGGATCCGGTCACGGGGACGCCGCCGCGCACCAAGGGCGACTCCGCGCCTCGCCCGTCGATGAAAAATATTTCCGCGTACGGCACTCCGAGTCCGCGGGACGTGCTCGCCGAATGCCCGCACCGAATAATACCGGTAAACCACATCCACTTGCTGTAATAACTTTTTCCATCAACCGAACAATCTTCGGCCAAATCA
>NC_083560.1:159196163-159218663 GCF_019925205.1 Metopolophium dirhodum | reverse complement strand
ATCGATTGCCGATTTTTGTCTGGTCGGCGTTCGACGGGTGCGAGGTGGACTAACGTAAAGAATTATTACGTCCCGCGGACTCGGAGTGCCGTACGCGGAAATATTTTTCATCGACGGGCGAGGCGCGGAGTCGCCCTTGGTGCGCGGCGGCGTCCCCGTGACCGGATCCGTGGACACTGTGCCCTTCATCGATTGCCGATTTTTGTCTGGTCGGCGTTCGACGGGTGCGAGGTGGACTAACGTAAAGAATTATTACGTCCCGCGGACTCGGTGTGCCGAACGCGGAAAAATTTTTCATCGACGGGCGAGGCGCGGAGTCGCCCTTGGTGCGCGGCGGCGTCCCCGTGACCGGATCCGTGGACACTGTGCCCTTCATCGATTGCCGATTTTTGTCTGGTCGGCGTTCGACGGGTGCGAGGTGGACTAACGTAAAATATTAATACGGCAAGTGGATGTGGTTTACCGGTATTATTCGGTGCGGGCATTCGGCGAGCACGTCCCGCGGACTCGGAGTGCCGTACGCGGAAATATTTTTCATCGACGGGCGAGGCGCGGAGTCGCCCTTGGTGCGCGGCGGCGTCCCCGTGACCGGATCCGTGGACACTGTGCCCTTCATCGATTGCCGATTTTTGTCTGGTCGGCGTTCGACGGGTGCGAGGTGGACTAACGTAAAGAATTATTACGTCCCGCGGACTCGGAGTGCCGTACGCGGAAATATTTTTCATCGACGGGCGAGGCGCGGAGTCGCCCTTGGTGCGCGGCGGCGTCCCCGTGACCGGATCCGTGGACACTGTGCCCTTCATCGATTGCCGATTTTTGTCTGGTCGGCGTTCGACGGGTGCGAGGTGGACTAACGTAAAGAATTATTACGTCCCGCGGACTCGGTGTGCCGAACGCGGAAAAATTTTTCTTCGACGGGCGAGGCGCGGAGTCGCCCTTGGTGCGCGGCGGCGTCCCCGTGACCGGATCCGTGGACACTGTGCCCTTCATCGATTGCCGATTTTTGTCTGGTCGGCGTTCGACGGGTGCGAGGTGGACTAACGTAAAATATTAATACGGCAAGTGGATGTGGTTTACCGGTATTATTCGGTGCGGGCATTCGGCGAGCACGTCCCGCGGACTCGGAGTGCCGTACGCGGAAATATTTTTCATCGACGGGCGAGGCGCGGAGTCGCCCTTGGTGCGCGGCGGCGTCCCCGTGACCGGATCCGTGGACACTGTGCCCTTCATCGATTGCCGATTTTTGTCTGGTCGGCGTTCGACGGGTGCGAGGTGGACTAACGTAAAGAATTATTACGTCCCGCGGACTCGGAGTGCCGTACGCGGAAATATTTTTCATCGACGGGCGAGGCGCGGAGTCGCCCTTGGTGCGCGGCGGCGTCCCCGTGACCGGATCCGAACCACCGCGTGTGAAAATTCGATTTTTTTTTTTCACTCGACGTTCGCGGTTATTCGGCGGTCCCGGGGTGGTGCACATGACGGCAGCCCCGGCGATGTCCGTCGACACGATTTCGAATTCAACTTTTCGAACGTAGTTTTTCCGTGTGCAATAACTCGTTAACCGTTGGTTCGATCTCGACGTACCCGAGACGTGTTCACGTCGTACGTTCCGAGTACTATAGGACACCGGTGTCCGCGACATTTAAATCGGTAATCCTTTATCCGCGGCCGTACCGCTACGCACGGAGATAGACCGATATTTGATTTTCGCTTAACCGCTACGCACTGTGATTGACTGTATTCCGACGGCGGGGTCTCGGTCAACCGTTTTCACGGTTTGCCGGTGACATCGACCGTACCGTTCATCACGGGCAGACCGCAGAGTCGTTGTCCAGGGATATCCCCCTTTGCCGAAAACCTTTACCGCGTAGAATTTCTGCGCTGACCGCGACGTTACAGGGGTGATTACCGTCGCCGAGCTGCGCGCCCGCCGTACCGTCCCGTCGCACGGACCACCGTGTGTGAAAATTCGATTTTTTTTTTTCACTCGACGTCCTCGGTTATTCGTCGGTGCCGGGGTGGTGCACATGACGGCAGCCCCGGCGATGTCCGTCGACACGATTTCGAATTCAACTTTTCGAACGTAGTTTTTCCGTGTGCAATAACTCGTTAACCGTTGGTTCGATCTCGACGTACCCGAGACGTGTTCACGTCGTACGTTCCGAGTACTATAGGACACCGGTGTCCGCGACAATTAAATCGGTAATCCTTTATCCGCGGCCGTACCGCTACGCACGGATTTTGTGATTTTCGCCTAACCGCTACGCACGGTGATTGACGGATTTTCGATTCTCGCCTAACCGCTACGCACGGTGATGGCGAAGTTCCTTCGACCCGGGTGTACCACTACGCGTGAACACCCCCGTCGCACATTGTGAAACTCGAGATTTTGTAAATTTGTGAGCGACTCGGTCGTCGGCGTTCCGCCGGCGTCCGATCGCCAATCACGTACGACAGCAAAGCCACGGGCGACGCCGAAGCCGACGCGTCCATCGCCGCGCACCGGTCTGCCCCAGTCTTCGGAATGGTCAGCAATCCGGTGCCCTTCGATGGTATCCGTCCAAGTTTCGGCGACCGACCCATCTCGCACGCCGAGTGGCAAAACTCAACCGGCGTCGCAGGCCCGCCTTCCGGTGGGCCTCCGACGCGCAAATCGTTTTTTTCAAAAATCGATGACGACTCCCGTTACCGTTCCGCAAGTTACGAGCTCTCGACGCCAAAACATTCCCGCCGCGGCCGGCCATCGTCGCCGTGCCCGGCGGTCGCCGGGGCGAAGCCCCGGGACGACGGACTTCGCGTCGCGTCCCGGCTTCCCCCACGATCTCGGCTGGGGGCCGTTATAAACCTGGCGAGAGGCGCTAGCGCGGTAATTCTCCGTCCGCTGAAAACGGACGGCGTACGCGCTAACCCCGACTCTCGTCAACGCACGGGTCACGTCGCGTCGGGCGAGCGCTCGCTCTCCGCGTGTGTTCGGTCTTCCGCACGCGACCGCCGCCGCAGTCGCCCCGCGTTCTGCGGGTGCTCAGTGCGGCGCTCGCGTCGACCGAAGCGCGCGGTTTACGGGCGCCCGTCCGCGCACGTATCCCACTCGAACCGCGGTCGGTCGTGCGCCGTGACCGTATACCGGTCACGGTCGTTTCGACCTTCCTCGGCGTCGGCTTGCCCACGGGCGGACCGGCGCTCGGACGCACGCGTCCCGAGACGAGTGTCCGCGTCGTCGTCGCCCCTTGGTCGGCGTCGCCGCGGGGATCCGTCACGGGACGCAGTTGTTGTAAAACCGAGATCCCTGGTTGATCCTGCCAGTAGTCATATGCTTGTCTCAAAGATTAAGCCATGCATGTCTCAGTGCAAGCCGCATTAAGGTGAAACCGCGAAAGGCTCATTAAATCAGTTGTGGTTCCTTAGATCGTACCCAAGTTACTTGGATAACTGTGGTAATTCTAGAGCTAATACATGCCGACAGAGTTCCGACCGTCGCGGCGCCCTCGGGCGTCGCTCGCGGGAGGAACGCTTTTATTAGATCAAAACCGGCCCGTCGCGGCGCGCTTCGTGCGCGTCCCGATCGCGGCCCGCGCAAAGACCTGGTGACTCTGAATAACTTCGAGCTGATCGCACGGTCTCCGTACCGGCGACGCATCTTTCAAATGTCTGCCTTATCAACTGTCGACGGTAGGTTCCATGCCTACCGTGGTGGTAACGGGTAACGGGGAATCAGGGTTCGATTCCGGAGAGGGAGCCTGAGAAACGGCTACCACATCCAAGGAAGGCAGCAGGCGCGCAAATTACCCACTCCCGGAACGGGGAGGTAGTGACGAAAAATAACGATACGGGACTCATCCGAGGCCCCGTAATCGGAATGAGAACACTTTAAAACCTTTAAACGAGGATCAATTGGAGGGCAAGTCTGGTGCCAGCAGCCGCGGTAATTCCAGCTCCAATAGCGTATATTAAAGTTGTTGCGGTTAAAAAGCTCGTAGTCGGATCTGTGTCTGGGCGGTGCCGGACCACCCTGGCGGTCCGTCGTGTCGCGGCCGGCCGTGTCGCGGGACCACGTGTCCCGTCGGCGCGGTCGTCGTCGCGCTCGTCAGCCGTCTCGGGGTGTTAGTTACCGGCACGTCGGCCGGACGTATTGTCGGCAGGCGGACACGTGTCTCGGGCTTCCGGCGCGCCGCGCGGCCACGCGTCGCGCGGCCGTCGGGGTTCGACGACGGCGGCCGCCTACTCCAATCTTGCTGCGCGGTGATCTTCACCGATTGCCGTCGGCGGGCCGACACGTTTACTTTGAACAAATTAGAGTGCTCAAAGCAGGCTCAAATCTGGCGGGGCGGCTTCACGGCCGTCTCGTCAAAAGGCCCTGAATACTGGTCGCATGGAATAATGGAACAAGACCTCGGTCCCGCGCATCTCCGCCCTTCGCGGGCGCGCGAAATCGCCCTCCGGGGCGTTTCCGTGCGCGGGCCGCCGGGCCGCGGGCGCCAGTCGCCCGCGCGTCCCGCCGGGCCGGTTTTCGGGACCGGAGGTAATGATCAACAGAGACGGGCGGGGGCATTCGTACCGAGACGTTAGAGGTGAAATTCTTGGATCGTCTCGAGACGAACTGACGCGAAAGCATTTGCCAAGTACGTTCTCGTATGATCAAGAACGAAAGTTAGAGGTTCGAAGGCGATCAGATACCGCCCTAGTTCTAACTGTAAACGATGCCAGCTAGCGATCCGCCGGCGTTTCATTAACGACCCGGCGGGCAGCTTCCGGGAAACCGAAGCTTTTCGGTTCCGGGGGAAGTATGATTGCAAAGTTGAAACTTAAAGGAATTGACGGAAGGGCACCACCAGGAGTGGAGCCTGCGGCTTAATTTGACTCAACACGGGAAACCTCACCAGGCCCGGACACCGGAAAGATTGACAGATTGAGAGCTCTTTCTTGATTCGGTGGGTGGTGGTGCATGGCCGTTCTTAGTTGGTGGAGCGATCTGTCTGGTTAATTCCGATAACGAACGAGACTCTGTCCTGCTAACTAGGCGGGTAACCCCGGGTCGGCGTGTGCGCGGCGCGGGCGGTTTCGGCCGTCCGTGTTCGCGTACCCGTCGGCTCGGCCCGGTATCCCCGAACGCGTTCGCCCGTCGTCCACGGCGGTCGTCGAGCGCGGCCGCGCCATCCGCGTCCCGGCGTGCGGCGGGCGTGTGTCGGCCGGGGGGCAACCTCCGGTCGGCGCGCGTCCGTCGTGCGTCGGGCTCCGTGGTGAAGCGCGCCGTGTTCGCGGCCGTCGCCGGCGGATCACGATACGTTACTAGGGCTACCGCCGGCTCCCAGGAGCTTAAACTCTTCTTAGAGGGACAGGCGGCGGACGAAAATAGCCGCACGAGACTGAGCGATAACAGGTCTGTGATGCCCTTAGATGTTCTGGGCCGCACGCGCGCTACACTGAAGGAATCAGCGTGTGTTAACATTCCTGGGCCGACAGGCTTCCGGGTAACCCGCTGAACCTCCTTCGTGCTTAGGGATCGTGGCTTGCAATTTTTCCACGTGAACGAGGAATTCCCAGTAAGCGCGAGTCATCAGCTCGCGTTGATTACGTCCCTGCCCTTTGTACACACCGCCCGTCGCTACTACCGATTGAACGGTCGCATTGAGGTCTTCGGAGTGGACGCGCGTTATTCGGCCCCCTCGGGGGCTGGGTCGTCGCGCGATCGCGAAGATGACCGAAATCGGCCGTTTAGAGGAAGTAAAAGTCGTAACAAGGTTTCCGTAGGTGAACCTGCGGAAGGATCATTAGAGACGGGCCCGCGGTACCGGCAGCACTTGCCGGTCTCGCGCGCGCCTAATCCGACCCCGTGGCCGCGTGCGCTCGCGACTAGCTCGCCGACCGCCCGCGCGCCGCGACCCCCGACCGAGCGTCGACCGAAAGATGGTTAACGTCGAAAGACCATACGGGCCCCGCCGTGCGTCCGCGCACGGCGCGTGGCCGGTAGAAGTTTCGTCGACAAAAAAAAACACCCGACCCCGAACAGCGGATCACTTGGCTCGTGGATCGATGAAGACCGCAGCTATCTGCGCGTCGTCGTGTAATCCGCAGGTTATACGAACATCGACCAGTCGAACGCACATTGCGGCCTCGGTGACCCGCGGGTCCCGGGCCACGCCTGTCTGAGGGTCGTATACCGGATACTCGGCCAGACCGATGCGCCGCCGGCAGGCGTCCGACGGCGGCGGCAGTCCTCCCGGGGACTGTCCGCCCGCCCGTCGGCCGCTCCGGTGGTGCGAGATTGGCGGTTCGACCGTGGAAAACCGCGCTCGCGCGGCCGCCTCCGGTCGTCCGCCCAAGTTGTGACGGCAAACAGTCACGGGTTCTCGCGTCGTCAAACGGCACGTCCCCGTCCGCCCGCCGCGCGAGAGCGCGGCCGGGTCGGCTGAGAGTCCACGGACCTCTCCGGCTTCCGAGACGCGGACGCGGACGGTCACCGTACGGGCGGAGCGCGGACCGCAGGCTGCCGTGTAATTTAAAAAAAAAAAAAACCGATACGTTCCGACCTCAGATCAGGCGGGACTACCCGCCGGATTTAAGCATATTAATAAGCGGAGGAAAAGAAAACAACCGTGATTCCCTTAGTAGCGGCGAGCGAACAGGGAAAAGCCCATCGCCGAATCCCGCCGCGCACTTTTGTGTCGCGGCACCTATGGGAGTTGTGGCGTACGGGCCGGCCTCGTTGCCGGGGCGCACGTGACGGTCCAAGTCTCCCTTGAACGGGGCCATGGCCCGCAGATGGTGCCAGGCCAGTAGAGGCCGTCACAGCGTTCCGGGATCGGACCGCGCCTTCGAGTCGGGTTGCTTGAGAGTGCAGCCCGAAGTTGGTGGTAAACTCCATCTAAGGCTAAATACGGCCACGAGACCGATAGTTTACAAGTACCGTGAGGGAAAGTTGAAAAGAACTTTGAAGAGAGAGTTCATAAGAACGTGAAACTGTTCGGGTGTAAACGGACAGAGCCCGCGAGTCCCCGCCGGGCGAATTCACGGTCGGTCTAACCGCCGGCCGGATCTTTCGCTCGGTTAGCGGACGTCGCGACCCGTTGGGCGCCGGCCGAAGGGCTTGGGTGGCGTTCGTCGCGGCGGTTGCGTTTCGGCGTGACCGTTCGCGCCGAACCCCGGTGCTCCTGGTCGGCTCGCCCGACGGCAAGAACCGTCGACGCGGCCCCGTCGCAGGCGGGGTCCCGTCGGTCGGCGACGATTTCGGGCTACTTTCCGACCCGTCTTGAAACACGGACCAAGGAGTCTAACGTGTGCGCGAGTCAACGGTGATCTTACGAAAAACCACGTTTGGCGCAATGAAAGTGAACCGTTTACGGTGCGGACGATGGCCTAGCGACCGAACCCACCGGCGTTCAAAGTCGCGCTGGTCCGCAGTCCGGGGGCGTCTTCGCCAGGTCGGCTTCGGCCGTCCGAGGGCGCACCCTTAGCGCACACGTTGGTACCCGAAAGATGGTGAACTATGCCTGGCCAGGATGAAGTCAGGGGAAACCCTGATGGAGGTCCGCAGCGATTCTGACGTGCAAATCGATCGTCTGAGCTGGGTATAGGGGCGAAAGACTAATCGAACCATCTAGTAGCTGGTTCCATCCGAAGTTTCCCTCAGGATAGCTGGCGCCGATGTGTCCCGCCCGTTCGCGGGCGTACGGACGCCGGTGGGACTCCGCGCTGTACGGCGCGGTAACAACACGCTCGTAACACGGAGGATGTCTCATACGGTAAAGCGAATGATTAGAGGACATTGGGGCCGAAACGACCTCAACCTATTCTCAAACTATAAATGGGTGAGATCGCCGGCTTTACCTGGTACACCGCGTGAACCGCGTGCGAAGCCGGCGACGGAACCCTAGGCGCTTAGTGGGCCATTTTTGGTAAGCAGAACTGGCGCTGCGGGATGAACCGAACGCCGAGTTAAGGCGCCGAAATCGACGCGTATTCAGAGACCATGAAAGGCGTTGGTTGCTGATGACAGCAGGACGGTGGCCATGGAAGTCGGAATCCGCTAAGGAGTGTGTAACAACTCACCTGCCGAAGCAACTAGCTCTGAAAATGGATGGCGCTGGAGCGTCGTGCCTATACTCGGCCGTCGACGGCATAGTGGGGCCGGTCGTCGCTCGCGGCGGTCGGTCCCGGCAAGCCTCGACGAGTAGGATGGCGCGGCGGTGTGCGTCGAAGGGCAGGTCGCGAGACCGCCTGGAGCCGCCGTCGGTGCAGATCTTGGTGGTAGTAGCAAATACTCGAGAGGGGCCCTCGGGGGCTGCCGTGGAGAAGGGTTTCTTGTGAACAGCCGTTGTCCAAGAGTCAGTCGATCCTAAGCCCGGGGAGAGATCCTCGTACCACGGGCGAAGGCGTTTTCGAATCGCCCTTGGGGCGAGAGGGAATCCGGTTCGTATTCCGGAACCCGACGCGGAACCGCTCCCTAGTGTTCGGGGCTCTTTTGTCTCGTCTGGGTAACCAGAATGAACTCGAAGAAGCCGCCGGGGGATCTGGGTAGAGTTCTCTTTTCTCTGTGAGCGTTGTACGTCCCTGGAATCCTCTAGCCGGGCGATAGGGACGCGAGCGCGAAGAGCACCGCTCGTTGCGGCGGTGTCCGTGATCCCCACGCGGACCTTGAAAATTCGAGAGAGGGCCACGCGGAGTCTTCGCGTCGGTTCGTACCGATATCCGCAGCAGGTCTCCGAGGTGAGCAGCCTCTAGCCGCATAGAATAATGTAGGTAAGGGAAGTCGGCAAAACCGATCCGTAACTTCGGGATAAGGATTGGCTCTGAGGAGCGTGGCTGTCGGGTTCGGGTCGTCGTAGAAGCGTAGGCGGTTTTGGCGACACCCCGGCCGTCGCCCGCGCGCCCGGTCTTCGGACCGGGAGCCTCGAGGCGGCCGCGGGCCCGTCGCCGTCCGCCGACCGTGGAACCACCGAGCTTCGGTCGCTGGCCGCGTCGCGGCCGGCCGATCGCCTTGGTGTCGGTTCGCCGTCACCGGGCGGTCCGGCCGCCGCGGCGTCGGTCGCGTAGCCGGATCGACAGCCATGTAACGGTCAACTCAGAACTGGCACGGACCAGGGGAATCCGACTGTCTAATTAAAACAAAGCATCGCGATGGCCCGGGACGGGTGTTGACGCGATGTGATTTCTGCCCAGTGCTCTGAATGTCAACGTGAAGAAATTCAAGCAAGCGCGGGTAAACGGCAGGAGTAACTATGACTCTTTTAAGGTAGCCAAATGCCTCGTCATCTAATTAGTGACGCGCATGAATGGATTAACGAGATTCTCACTGTCCCTATCTACTACTCTTCACAAGGCGACCATCACGGTTGCCCGTAGGACAGATTTCGGCTCAAAATGATCTCTTCGACCTACTGTGTAGTCCAACTGAACATGAACGGGAATCATCTCGTCTCAGATCAGATACTGGACTACAGCAGGGCTAACGGGATTGAGGTGCTTCTGCTTCAGGAAGTGCTGACCTCGGGAGACAAGTTGCTAGGTTTTGACTACCGCGCCACGAAAGTGGTTCTCAGCAGTAGGGACGGTAGTGCAGGGGCTGCCATAGTTGTCCTAAATCAGGACATCGAGGTGGTAGCCCTGCAGGGGCTCAGCGATAGGTTCTGCGCCGTGGCCAGTCTCAGGAAGAGACATGGACAGGCGGTCGTGTTCGTGTCAGCTTACTTCAAGTACAGCATCCCGACACGCATCTTTACGGACAGGCTAGGTGATATTCTTGATAGGGTCAACCAAGACGTCGTGATAGGGGCCGACGTGAACGCGCACTCGCCGCAATGGTTCAGTCGGCCGGGCAACAACTCGGGTTCAGCCCGGGGGACCCACGTCGAATCCCTGATCGCGGCGAAACACTTGACGGTGCACAACCAGCCTGGCCACCTCGACACGTACGAGAGGCCGGGTATGGGGGCATCGAACATAGATGTTACGCTGACGAGAGGGGGTTCACTGACGAACTCAGTCTCTGAATGGGAAGTGCTCGATGTCACCGACAGCGACCACAGGACCATCAGATTCAAGATCCGCGTCGGATCAGGGTCGGAGGGACCCGCGGTAGGGAAAAGTCGATTCAATGTTAGGAAAGCCGACTGGGATAGGTTTAGGTGGGTTCTGGCCCAGAAAGTTCTTGGTGAACATGAGACCATGGTGGGCGGTTGCGGACAGGTAGCGGAGTCTCTTACGCGTGCTCTCGGGCATGCCATGGAGGCCTCCATGCCCCGCTCCCGTAAATCCGTCAGGATGAAACCGCCATGGTGGGACGCCGGACTCGAAGAGTCCAAAAGGCGCCTCAATAACTTCAGACGCACCATGGACTATAAAGTCTCGGATAGGGACCAATTCAGAGTGCTCAGGAACGAGCACCTGAAAAAGATTAGGAAGGCCAAGATGGAGTCGTGGAGGAAGTTCGCTACCTCCAGCAACTCGGACATCTGGGGCCCGGTCTATCGTTGGGCTAGGAATGGATCTTCAAAGAGTAGGGTACCAAACGCTGTGCTTCGAGAAGACGGAACCTTCACGGTGACGGCTTTGGAGACGGCCGAGTGTCTGTTGGAGAGCCTAATCCCTAGGGACAGGGCTGCTCCTATCTTTGAGGCTGAGAGAGTAGGAAGAGTGAGACCAGAGGTCACGGAGGCCGAGGTTAAGGCGGCTGTCTGGAGGATGGCCCCTAACAAAGCTCCGGGACTGGATGGGATCACCGCTGGGGTACTCAGGAAGGCGTGGGGCGTCATCGGCTTGCCGCTGACCAACGTCCTGAGAGAGTGCCTCAGGAAGTCGGAATTTCCGGACTGTTGGAAGACAGCAGAGGTGGTGATCATCAGGAAGGGAGAGGACAGAGACCCGAGTCTTCCTAAGTCATATAGACCAGTCAGCCTGCTTTCGGCACCGTCAAAAGTGCTGGAACGGCTGGTGGTGGACAGGCTTGAGGAGGAAACGGGGGGCGCTCTTTCAGCAGAGCAACATGGTTTCAGGGTCGGTAAGTCCACAATCAGCGCGATCAAGTCGTGTCTGGATTGGGTGGACAACAGTGAGGAGATGGTGGTAGGAGTCTTTCTGGATATCTCAGGAGCCTTCGACAACCTGAGATGGAACGTTCTGATTAGGGACATGATGGATCTGGGGGCATCCGATGCAACTAGATCTATCATACAGAGCTATCTGACGGGCAGAAGGGCGGTGCTCTCGGTGGAGGGAGCGACAGCATTCGCGGATCTCACCAGAGGCTGCCCTCAAGGCTCACAGTTAGGGCCAAGTCTTTGGAATTTATCTATGGATAGGGCGTTGGTCACCAACACGGACGATAGGGTCAAACTGGTCGCGTACGCGGATGACCTGGCGGTTCTTATCGCGGGCTCCGATCTCGAAGAAATTCAGGGGAAAGCGAGAGCGACGCTCGGCGCCTTGCGCGAGTGGGCGAGCCGAAGAGGTCTAACCTTCTCGGCAAGCAAGTCTCAAGCGATCCCCCTGAAAGGAGGGCTGCGGCCGGGGTTCACTGTTCCCTTCGGGACAGAGGACATCGTGGCTGTGAGTTCAGTTAGGTATCTGGGCGTTGAATTGGACAGTAGGCGAAATTTCTGGGCGCACGTGAGCGGCGTGGCCGGAAAGTCCGACTCTCTGTACAGTAGGCTTAGAGCGGCATCGTCTGCGGACTGGGGTCTCCGACAGTCCACCTCCGCCGTAATATACAAGGCAGTCTTCCTGCCTCGTATCACTTACGCTGCGGAGATCTGGTCGAAAGGAGTCCTCACGGCGAAGGCGATAAAACTCCTCGGCAGCAAGCAGAGGAGGGCCCTTCTCTCTCTAACAGGGGCATACAGAACGACCTCAACGGATGCGTTGCAGGTTGTTGCTGGGCAGCTGCCTCTAGATTTGGAAATCCGATGGCATGTGGTTAGGATCAAAAGGAAAGCTGGTGAAATCTCAGAGGAGGAGATGAACAACCAGTGGGATAGGATCATTGACATCTGGCAGGATAGGTGGGATAATAGCACGAAGGGTCGTTGGACCCATGCTATTTTTCCCGACATAAGATGGAGACTGGCTCTCCCTCTCGAGGTGGATCACTACGTGTGCCAGTTCCTCACGGGTCACGGAGACTTCAACTCCAAGTTGGAGTCTTTCGCCCTGCGTGGTACGGGCGCGTGCAGATGTGAAACTGAGGACGAGACGGTGGACCACGTGCTCTTCAGATGCCCTGTGCTCTCTGCTGAGAGAGCAAGGCTCATCAGGCTTGTGGGCGAGGACGCATGGCCGTGTGAGACCAAGGTGTTACTGGACACTAGGTCAAACTACTGTGCACTGCGTCGCTTTGCTAGGGAGGCCATCGAGGCCAAAAGATCTTCGGATAGAGTAGGTATTCTCCAGGCTAGGTAGGCTCCGTCACAGGCGACGGAGGGGTTGGTGGGGACCCGGGGTTAGCGTGTAAGCGCTGGCCCGAATCTCCACCGCAAGGCCCACCACTAGCCGGCTGGGGAGCCAAAATAGTGGTAGGGGCCACGCCCCGGGTTGATCCACTGACATCAACCAAAAACCTAGTCAGTACCACGGGAGAGGGGAGCCCCACCGCGCACAGATACGGCCAGCCGGAGCTGTGCGTGGTGCCCCTCAAGGTTGAGGAGCCTACCTCGGCTGAAACGTGGTGGCTGTGGGACAGGCGCCAGATAGTAGTACATAAACCACAACACCTAGTGGGAGGTCCGGTACCCAAGGTGGCACTTAACTGAGTCATTCCGGCCCTCAGAAAAGGTACGGGCCCTCCGGGGCCCGGTGCTGGTGGTCCACAGACGACCCTAGGCCGTAGGCGGTTAGCCGTCGACGTCCTAGCTCCACCTCCGCCCGTAAGTAGCGCCCAGCGCTAAGGCACGGACGGATGGCGGTAGGCGAGAGCCACAAAACCCGGAGACTCCTCCTGTCCCTATCTACTAGTGTTGGTCTGACAGCCATACAGTGCGGACGTGTTATTGAGGTGCTCCGTGTACAACTCAAGTTCCGAACGGGTTAGAGTAGTTAAATTTTTGCGTTCTTAGTACCAAAAGATTCGTCTCGAGTAGACGCTTCTACTGGTGCATCGAGCGCGAAAATCGGTTAGGTTAGCAAGGCGTGAGGGCGTTTTTAGTCTGTCGCAAGCGTAAACTCTTTGTTTACGCCCGACCGGCAAAACCCTTTCAGCGATTTCTCGGGCTGTATTGCGAATTTCGCGTCGGACGATACACCGTTGAATTCGTGCTGTTCTAGCGCTAATTTTGGTGTAGGCCGCGCGAAAGTTCGACTTTCAGTGCCGAAGTTAGGCTCAAAAAGTTCGCGAGCGAACAGAAGGTCACAGAATCGAGGTACGACATCGCGGTTTGGACAGTCGAATAGTCTTTTTTAAGATAAATCGACGGGCCCGAGCTGCGTTTTCGTGCAGCGATTTGCGGCCCCAGGAGCGGCGATCAAAGTTCCGGCGGGCGAGAGACGCGCGGCGGATCGTGCGGGTGCGCGCGGACCGACGCCAACGCGTGACGTGTCCGAGTGGCGTACGTGCGGCGCGCGGTGTTTAGGATCGTGCGAGTGCGCGCGGCCTGAGTGGTCACCGCCCCCGGGAAACTGCGAGTGCGCGAGCAAGTGTGCGGGCGCGCGTGAACGTGCGAGTGCGTACAACCGGTCCCCCCCAGTGCAACGCTCTGGTGGGCGAGTGCGCGGTGCGTGCGCGTACGCGAGTGGCGCGTTAAAATTCCCGCGAACAGACCGGTGTCGATTTTGAGTCGGTCTGTATAAGCCTTAGGGCGAACACGTTGCTGCGCTGCCGCCATCAGGTAAGGTGTTAGGATTTATATTATATAGGTTAAGGTAGCATAGTTCCAGTGCCGTTAGTACTCCCCACTCGCAAAGGAGGAAAAGGCGCTGCCACTAGGGTAGGTAGGCTCGATAGTTGTATTTAGGTTAAGTCCAAGAGCGCGGTCAGTCATGTCTGACATGGAACTGACCGACGAAGAGGGGGGATGCCTGGAAGAGGTAAGGGCGGGTGCACCGGCGGCGGGGGTCCCAGAGGGGGACACCGTCGCCAAGGTACAAAAGAGGAAGAGGGTGGACGGTCCAGAGGAGGAAGGCATTTCTGAATGCTCCTCCTTTGGTATTTCATCCTTTCCTCAAAAGGCAAGGAATATTGGTAGGGACCTGGACGCGCTCCTTCTGGCAGAGAAGGAGAAGCGAAAGATTTCGGCGGCCGCTCTGCGGACAATCTTGGAGATCAGGGAAAGGTATGAGGCCTTGCTCGATGAGGCCTATAGGCAGAACACGGTTCTGCAAGGTAGGGTCGAGGAGGCGAGGCGGTCTCAGTCGAGACCTGAGGTGCGCGAGGTTGTGGTGGAGAGGACGGTTGCGCCATCTCCGCCCAAGAAGAAGAAGAAGGTCGAGGACAAGGCCAAGGCCAAGTCTGCGGCTGCTAAGGAGAAGGTGAAGGGAAAGGTAAAGGAGCAGCCGTTTGTGGAGGTTGTGAGCAGGAAGAGCAAAAGGAAAAAGAAGAAGAAGAAGAAGAATGAGGAGAAGCCCAAGGAGCAGCCGAGAGTGGCCACCACCACCTCCAAGAAGGTGGCTAAGGCCATCGAGAGGGAGAAGGCGAGGGCTCCGGCCCGCGCCTTCGTCGTCTCGGTGGGGGCTGCTGGGGCCAGTGAGGCCAAGAAACAGCTCTGGGCCGATCTGGTCAAGGGGGTGGCGGTGCCCAAGCTTGGCGGCTCTGCGAAGCTCCCGAGAGGAGATCTGGTGGTTAGGCCGGCTGACGAGGCCACGTATGCGGCCTTGAAGGCCATGGAAAAAGACGGTAAGGGTGTGAGAGAGGAGAGTGCGAGATGGCCGACCGTACTAGTGTATGACGTGGATAGGGAAATTCCTAAGGAGAAGCTCGCGGGCCAGATCGTGGATCAGAACCCGGAGCTTGGTCTGGACAAGGAGGCCGTGGTCCCCCTCTTCATGAAGGGGCCCAAGACGGACGAGCTTGTTTGGTGGGTCTGCTCGGTTAGACCAAGCGCCTTCAAGACTCTGGTAGGAAAGAGTCTTTTCATCGGGTTGGCCAAGTGCAAGGTCAAGGAGTACGTTGACGTAGTCAGGTGCTTCAAGTGCCAGCATTTCGGTCACAGGGCTCTGAAGTGTGTGCAGACGGTGGACACTTGCGGGCGCTGCGCGGTCAAGGGCCATAGGGCCAAGGACTGCAAGAGCGTGCCGGTCAAGTGCGCCAACTGTGGCCTGGCTGCTCAGTCGGGGCACAGCGGTTGTGTGGCTCTTCACAAGGCGACCATCACGGTTGCCCGTAGGACAGATTTCGGCTCAAAATGATCTCTTCGACCTACTGTGTAGTCCAACTGAACATGAACGGGAATCATCTCGTCTCAGATCAGATACTGGACTACAGCAGGGCTAACGGGGTTGAGGTGCTTCTGCTTCAGGAAGTGCTGACCTCGGGAGACAAGTTGCTAGGTTTTGACTACCGCGCCACGAAAGTGGTTCTCAGCAGTAGGGACGGTAGTGCAGGGGCTGCCATAGTTGTCCTAAATCAGGACATCGAGGTGGTAGCCCTGCAGGGGCTCAGCGATAGGTTCTGCGCCGTGGCCAGTCTCAGGAAGAGACATGGACAGGCGGTCGTGTTCGTGTCAGCTTACTTCAAGTACAGCATCCCGACACGCATCTTTACGGACAGGCTAGGTGATATTCTTGATAGGGTCAACCAAGACGTCGTGATAGGGGCCGACGTGAACGCGCACTCGCCGCAATGGTTCAGTCGGCCGGGCAACAACTCGGGTTCAGCCCGGGGGACCCACGTCGAATCCCTGATCGCGGCGAAACACTTGACGGTGCACAACCAGCCTGGCCACCTCGACACGTACGAGAGGCCGGGTATGGGGGCATCGAACATAGATGTTACGCTGACGAGAGGGGGTTCACTGACGAACTCAGTCTCTGAATGGGAAGTGCTCGATGTCACCGACAGCGACCACAGGACCATCAGATTCAAGATCCGCGTCGGATCAGGGTCGGAGGGACCCGCGGTAGGGAAAAGTCGATTCAATGTTAGGAAAGCCGACTGGGATAGGTTTAGGTGGGTTCTGGCCCAGAAAGTTCTTGGTGAACATGAGACCATGGTGGGCGGTTGCGGACAGGTAGCGGAGTCTCTTACGCGTGCTCTCGGGCATGCCATGGAGGCCTCCATGCCCCGCTCCCGTAAATCCGTCAGGATGAAACCGCCATGGTGGGACGCCGGACTCGAAGAGTCCAAAAGGCGCCTCAATAACTTCAGACGCACCATGGACTATAAAGTCTCGGATAGGGACCAATTCAGAGTGCTCAGGAACGAGCACCTGAAAAAGATTAGGAAGGCCAAGATGGAGTCGTGGAGGAAGTTCGCTACCTCCAGCAACTCGGACATCTGGGGCCCGGTCTATCGTTGGGCTAGGAATGGATCTTCTAAGAGTAGGGTACCAAACGCTGTGCTTCGAGAAGACGGAACCTTCACGGTGACGGCTTTGGAGACGGCCGAGTGTCTGTTGGAGAGCCTAATCCCTAGGGACAGGGCTGCTCCTATCTTTGAGGCTGAGAGAGTAGGAAGAGTGAGACCAGAGGTCACGGAGGCCGAGGTTAAGGCGGCTGTCTGGAGGATGGCCCCTAACAAAGCTCCGGGACTGGATGGGATCACCGCTGGGGTACTCAGGAAGGCGTGGGGCGTCATCGGCTTGCCGCTGACCAACGTCCTGAGAGAGTGCCTCAGGAAGTCGGAATTTCCGGACTGTTGGAAGACAGCAGAGGTGGTGATCATCAGGAAGGGAGAGGACAGAGACCCGAGTCTTCCTAAGTCATATAGACCAGTCAGCCTGCTTTCGGCACCGTCAAAAGTGCTGGAACGGCTGGTGGTGGACAGGCTTGAGGAGGAAACGGGGGGCGCTCTTTCAGCAGAGCAACATGGTTTCAGGGTCGGTAAGTCCACAATCAGCGCGATCAAGTCGTGTCTGGATTGGGTGGACAACAGTGAGGAGATGGTGGTAGGAGTCTTTCTGGATATCTCAGGAGCCTTCGACAACCTGAGATGGAACGTTCTGATTAGGGACATGATGGATCTGGGGGCATCCGATGCAACTAGATCTATCATACAGAGCTATCTGACGGGCAGAAGGGCGGTGCTCTCGGTGGAGGGAGCGACAGCATTCGCGGATCTCACCAGAGGCTGCCCTCAAGGCTCACAGTTAGGGCCAAGTCTTTGGAATTTATCTATGGATAGGGCGTTGGTCACCAACACGGACGAAAGGGTCAAACTGGTCGCGTACGCGGATGACCTGGCGGTTCTTATCGCGGGCTCCGATCTCGAAGAAATTCAGGGGAAAGCGAGAGCGACGCTCGGCGCCTTGCGCGAGTGGGCGAGCCGAAGAGGTCTAACCTTCTCGGCAAGCAAGTCTCAAGCGATCCCCCTGAAAGGAGGGCTGCGGCCGGGGTTCACTGTTCCCTTCGGGACAGAGGACATCGTGGCTGTGAGTTCAGTTAGGTATCTGGGCGTTGAATTGGACAGTAGGCGAAATTTCTGGGCGCACGTGAGCGGCGTGGCCGGAAAGTCCGACTCTCTGTACAGTAGGCTTAGAGCGGCATCGTCTGCGGACTGGGGTCTCCGACAGTCCACCTCCGCCGTAATATACAAGGCAGTCTTCCTGCCTCGTATCACTTACGCTGCGGAGATCTGGTCGAAAGGAGTCCTCACGGCGAAGGCGATAAAACTCCTCGGCAGCAAGCAGAGGAGGGCCCTTCTCTCTCTAACAGGGGCATACAGAACGACCTCAACGGATGCGTTGCAGGTTGTTGCTGGGCAGCTGCCTCTAGATTTGGAAATCCGATGGCATGTGGTTAGGATCAAAAGGAAAGCTGGTGAAATCTCAGAGGAGGAGATGAACAACCAGTGGGATAGGATCATTGACATCTGGCAGGATAGGTGGGATAATAGCACGAAGGGTCGTTGGACCCATGCTATTTTTCCCGACATAAGATGGAGACTGGCTCTCCCTCTCGAGGTGGATCACTACGTGTGCCAGTTCCTCACGGGTCACGGAGACTTCAACTCCAAGTTGGAGTCTTTCGCCCTGCGTGGTACGGGCGCGTGCAGATGTGAAACTGAGGACGAGACGGTGGACCACGTGCTCTTCAGATGCCCTGTGCTCTCTGCTGAGAGAGCAAGGCTCATCAGGCTTGTGGGCGAGGACGCATGGCCGTGTGAGACCAAGGTGTTACTGGACACTAGGTCAAACTACTGTGCACTGCGTCGCTTTGCTAGGGAGGCCATCGAGGCCAAAAGATCTTCGGATAGAGTAGGTATTCTCCAGGCTAGGTAGGCTCCGTCACAGGCGACGGAGGGGTTGGTGGGGACCCGGGGTTAGCGTGTAAGCGCTGGCCCGAATCTCCACCGCAAGGCCCACCACTAGCCGGCTGGGGAGCCAAAATAGTGGTAGGGGCCACGCCCCGGGTTGATCCACTGACATCAACCAAAAACCTAGTCAGTACCACGGGAGAGGGGAGCCCCACCGCGCACAGATACGGCCAGCCGGAGCTGTGCGTGGTGCCCCTCAAGGTTGAGGAGCCTACCTCGGCTGAAACGTGGTGGCTGTGGGACAGGCGCCAGATAGTAGTACATAAACCACAACACCTAGTGGGAGGTCCGGTACCCAAGGTGGCACTTAACTGAGTCATTCCGGCCCTCAGAAAAGGTACGGGCCCTCCGGGGCCCGGTGCTGGTGGTCCACAGACGACCCTAGGCCGTAGGCGGTTAGCCGTCGACGTCCTAGCTCCACCTCCGCCCGTAAGTAGCGCCCAGCGCTAAGGCACGGACGGATGGCGGTAGGCGAGAGCCACAAAACCCGGAGACTCCTGTCCCTATCTACTAGTGTTGGTCTGACAGCCATACAGTGCGGACGTGTTTTTGAGGTGCTCCGTGTACAACTCAAGTTCCGAACGGGTTAGAGTAGTCAAATTTTTGCGTTCTTAGTACCAAAAGATTCGTCTCGAGTAGACGCTTCTACTGGTGCATCGAGCGCGAAAATCGGTTAGGTTAGCAAGGCGTGAGGGCGTTTTTAGTCTGTCGCAAGCGTAAACTCTTTGTTTACGCCCGACCGGCAAAACCCTTTCAGCGATTTCTCGGGCTGTATTGCGAATTTCGCGTCGGACGATACACCGTTGAATTCGTGCTGTTCTAGCGCTAATTTTGGTGTAGGCCGCGCGAAAGTTCGACTTTCAGTGCCGAAGTTAGGCTCAAAAAGTTCGCGAGCGAACAGAAGGTCACAGAATCGAGGTACGACATCGCGGTCTGGACAGTCGAATAGTCTTTTTTAAGATAAATCGACGGGCCCGAGCTGCGTTTTCGTGCAGCGATTTGCGGCCCCAGGAGCGGCGATCAAAGTTCCGGCGGGCGAGAGACGCGCGGCGGATCGTGCGGGTGCGCGCGGACCGACGCCAACGCGTGACGTGTCCGAGTGGCGTACGTGCGGCGCGCGGCGTTTAGGATCGTGCGAGTGCGCGCGGCCTGAGTGGTCACCGCCCCCGGGAAACTGCGAGTGCGCGAGCAAGTGTGCGGGCGCGCGTGAACGTGCGAGTGCGTACAACCGGTCCCCCCCAGTGCAACGCTCTGGTGGGCGAGTGCGCGGTGCGTGCGCGTACGCGAGTGGCGCGTTAAAATTCCCGCGAACAGACCGGTGTCGATTTTGAGTCGGTCTGTATAAGCCTTAGGGCGAACACGTTGCTGCGCTGCCGCCATCAGGTAAGGTGTTAGGATTTATATTATATAGGTTAAGGTAGCATAGTTCCAGTGCCGTTAGTACTCCCCACTCGCAAAGGAGGAAAAGGCGCTGCCACTAGGGTAGGTAGGCTCGATAGTTGTATTTAGGTTAAGTCCAAGAGCGCGGTCAGTCATGTCTGACATGGAACTGACCGACGAAGAGGGGGGATGCCTGGAAGAGGTAAGGGCGGGTGCACCGGCGGCGGGGGTCCCAGAGGGGGACACCGTCGCCAAGGTACAAAAGAGGAAGAGGGTGGACGGTCCAGAGGAGGAAGGCATTTCTGAATGCTCCTCCTTTGGTATTTCATCCTTTCCTCAAAAGGCAAGGAATATTGGTAGGGACCTGGACGCGCTCCTTCTGGCAGAGAAGGAGAAGCGAAAGATTTCGGCGGCCGCTCTGCGGACAATCTTGGAGATCAGGGAAAGGTATGAGGCCTTGCTCGATGAGGCCTATAGGCAGAACACGGTTCTGCAAGGTAGGGTCGAGGAGGCGAGGCGGTCTCAGTCGAGACCTGAGGTGCGCGAGGTTGTGGTGGAGAGGACGGTTGCGCCATCTCCGCCCAAGAAGAAGAAGAAGGTCGAGGACAAGGCCAAGGCCAAGTCTGCGGCTGCTAAGGAGAAGGTGAAGGGAAAGGTAAAGGAGCAGCCGTTTGTGGAGGTTGTGAGCAGGAAGAGCAAAAGGAAAAAGAAGAAGAAGAAGAAGAATGAGGAGAAGCCCAAGGAGCAGCCGAGAGTGGCCATCACCACCTCCAAGAAGGTGGCTAAGGCCATCGAGAGGGAGAAGGCGAGGGCTCCGGCCCGCGCCTTCGTCGTCTCGGTGGGGGCTGCTGGGGCCAGTGAGGCCAAGAAACAGCTCTGGGCCGATCTGGTCAAGGGGGTGGCGGTGCCCAAGCTTGGCGGCTCTGCGAAGCTCCCGAGAGGAGATCTGGTGGTTAGGCCGGCTGACGAGGCCACGTATGCGGCCTTGAAGGCCATGGAAAAAGACGGTAAGGGTGTGAGAGAGGAGAGTGCGAGATGGCCGACCGTACTAGTGTATGACGTGGATAGGGAAATTCCTAAGGAGAAGCTCGCGGGCCAGATCGTGGATCAGAACCCGGAGCTTGGTCTGGACAAGGAGGCCGTGGTCCCCCTCTTCATGAAGGGGCCCAAGACGGACGAGCTTGTTTGGTGGGTCTGCTCGGTTAGACCAAGCGCCTTCAAGACTCTGGTAGGAAAGAGTCTTTTCATCGGGTTGGCCAAGTGCAAGGTCAAGGAGTACGTTGACGTAGTCAGGTGCTTCAAGTGCCAGCATTTCGGTCACAGGGCTCTGAAGTGTGTGCAGACGGTGGACACTTGCGGGCGCTGCGCGGCCAAGGGCCATAGGGCCAAGGACTGCAAGAGCGTGCCGGTCAAGTGCGCCAACTGTGGCCTGGCTGCTCAGTCGGGGCACAGCGGTTGTGTGGCTCTTCACAAGGCGACCATCACGGTTGCCCGTAGGACAGATTTCGGCTCAAAATGATCTCTTCGACCTACTGTGTAGTCCAACTGAACATGAACGGGAATCATCTCGTCTCAGATCAGATACTGGACTACAGCAGGGCTAACGGGGTTGAGGTGCTTCTGCTTCAGGAAGTGCTGACCTCGGGAGACAAGTTGCTAGGTTTTGACTACCGCGCCACGAAAGTGGTTCTCAGCAGTAGGGACGGTAGTGCAGGGGCTGCCATAGTTGTCCTAAATCAGGACATCGAGGTGGTAGCCCTGCAGGGGCTCAGCGATAGGTTCTGCGCCGTGGCCAGTCTCAGGAAGAGACATGGACAGGCGGTCGTGTTCGTGTCAGCTTACTTCAAGTACAGCATCCCGACACGCATCTTTACGGACAGGCTAGGTGATATTCTTGATAGGGTCAACCAAGACGTCGTGATAGGGGCCGACGTGAACGCGCACTCGCCGCAATGGTTCAGTCGGCCGGGCAACAACTCGGGTTCAGCCCGGGGGACCCACGTCGAATCCCTGATCGCGGCGAAACACTTGACGGTGCACAACCAGCCTGGCCACCTCGACACGTACGAGAGGCCGGGTATGGGGGCATCGAACATAGATGTTACGCTGACGAGAGGGGGTTCACTGACGAACTCAGTCTCTGAATGGGAAGTGCTCGATGTCACCGACAGCGACCACAGGACCATCAGATTCAAGATCCGCGTCGGATCAGGGTCGGAGGGACCCGCGGTAGGGAAAAGTCGATTCAATGTTAGGAAAGCCGACTGGGATAGGTTTAGGTGGGTTCTGGCCCAGAAAGTTCTTGGTGAACATGAGACCATGGTGGGCGGTTGCGGACAGGTAGCGGAGTCTCTTACGCGTGCTCTCGGGCATGCCATGGAGGCCTCCATGCCCCGCTCCCGTAAATCCGTCAGGATGAAACCGCCATGGTGGGACGCCGGACTCGAAGAGTCCAAAAGGCGCCTCAATAACTTCAGACGCACCATGGACTATAAAGTCTCGGATAGGGACCAATTCAGAGTGCTCAGGAACGAGCACCTGAAAAAGATTAGGAAGGCCAAGATGGAGTCGTGGAGGAAGTTCGCTACCTCCAGCAACTCGGACATCTGGGGCCCGGTCTATCGTTGGGCTAGGAATGGATCTTCTAAGAGTAGGGTACCAAACGCTGTGCTTCGAGAAGACGGAACCTTCACGGTGACGGCTTTGGAGACGGCCGAGTGTCTGTTGGA
>NC_083560.1:159188663-159191163 GCF_019925205.1 Metopolophium dirhodum | reverse complement strand
GCCCTTCATCGATTGCCGATTTTTGTCTGGTCGGCGTTCGACGGGTGCGAGGTGGACTAACGTAAAGAATTATTACGTCCCCGCGGACTCGGTGTGCCGAACGCGGAAAAATTTTTCTTCGACGGGCGAGGCGCGGAGTCGCCCTTGGTGCGCGGCGGCGTCCCCGTGACCGGATCCGTGGACACTGTGCCCTTCATCGATTGCCGATTTTTGTCTGGTCGGCGTTCGACGGGTGCGAGGTGGACTAACGTAAAATATTAATACGGCAAGTGGATGTGGTTTACCGGTATTATTCGGTGCGGGCATTCGGCGAGCACGTCCCGCGGACTCGGAGTGCCGTACGCGGAAATATTTTTCATCGACGGGCGAGGCGCGGAGGTCGCCCTTGGTGCGCGGCGGCGTCCCCGTGACCGGATCCGTGGACACTGTGCCCTTCATCGATTGCCGATTTTTGTCTGGTCGGCGTTCGACGGGTGCGAGGTGGACTAACGTAAAGAATTATTACGTCCCGCGGACTCGGAGTGCCGTACGCGGAAATATTTTTCATCGACGGGCGAGGCGCGGAGTCGCCCTTGGTGCGCGGCGGCGTCCCCGTGACCGGATCCGTGGACACTGTGCCCTTCATCGATTGCCGATTTTTGTCTGGTCGGCGTTCGACGGGTGCGAGGTGGACTAACGTAAAGAATTATTACGTCCCGCGGACTCGGTGTGCCGAACGCGGAAAAATTTTTCATCGACGGGCGAGGCGCGGAGTCGCCCTTGGTGCGCGGCGGCGTCCCCGTGACCGGATCCGTGGACACTGTGCCCTTCATCGATTGCCGATTTTTGTCTGGTCGGCGTTCGACGGGTGCGAGGTGGACTAACGTAAAATATTAATACGGCAAGTGGATGTGGTTTACCGGTATTATTCGGTGCGGGCATTCGGCGAGCACGTCCCGCGGACTCGGAGTGCCGTACGCGGAAATATTTTTCATCGACGGGCGAGGCGCGGAGTCGCCCTTGGTGCGCGGCGGCGTCCCCGTGACCGATCCGTGGACACTGTGCCCTTCATCGATTGCCGATTTTTGTCTGGTCGGCGTTCGACGGGTGCGAGGTGGACTAACGTAAAGAATTATTACGTCCCGCGGACTCGGAGTGCCGTACGCGGAAATATTTTTCATCGACGGGCGAGGCGCGGAGTCGCCCTTGGTGCGCGGCGGCGTCCCCGTGACCGGATCCGTGGACACTGTGCCCTTCATCGATTGCCGATTTTTGTCTGGTCGGCGTTCGACGGGTGCGAGGTGGACTAACGTAAAGAATTATTACGTCCCGCGGACTCGGTGTGCCGAACGCGGAAAAATTTTTCTTCGACGGGCGAGGCGCGGAGTCGCCCTTGGTGCGCGGCGGCGTCCCCGTGACCGGATCCGTGGACACTGTGCCCTTCATCGATTGCCGATTTTTGTCTGGTCGGCGTTCGACGGGTGCGAGGTGGACTAACGTAAAATATTAATACGGCAAGTGGATGTGGTTTACCGGTATTATTCGGTGCGGGCATTCGGCGAGCACGTCCCGCGGACTCGGAGTGCCGTACGCGGAAATATTTTTCATCGACGGGCGAGGCGCGGAGTCGCCCTTGGTGCGCGGCGGCGTCCCCGTGACCGGATCCGTGGACACTGTGCCCTTCATCGATTGCCGATTTTTGTCTGGTCGGCGTTCGACGGGTGCGAGGTGGACTAACGTAAAGAATTATTACGTCCCGCGGACTCGGAGTGCCGTACGCGGAAATATTTTTCATCGACGGGCGAGGCGCGGAGTCGCCCTTGGTGCGCGGCGGCGTCCCCGTGACCGGATCCGAACCACCGCGTGTGAAAATTCGATTTTTTTTTTTCACTCGACGTTCGCGGTTATTCGGCGGTCCCGGGTGGTGCACATGACGGCAGCCCCGGCGATGTCCGTCGACACGATTTCGAATTCAACTTTTCGAACGTAGTTTTTCCGTGTGCAATAACTCGTTAACCGTTGGTTCGATCTCGACGTACCCGAGACGTGTTCACGTCGTACGTTCCGAGTACTATAGGACACCGGTGTCCGCGACATTTAAATCGGTAATCCTTTATCCGCGGCCGTACCGCTACGCACGGAGATAGACCGATATTTGATTTTCGCTTAACCGCTACGCACTGTGATTGACTGTATTCCGACGGCGGGGTCTCGGTCAACCGTTTTCACGGTTTGCCGGTGACATCGACCGTACCGTTCATCACGGGCAGACCGCAGAGTCGTTGTCCAGGGATATCCCCCTTTGCCGAAAACCTTTACCGCGTAGAATTTCTGCGCTGACCGCGACGTTACAGGGGTGATTACCGTCGCCGAGCTGCGCGCCCGCCGTACCGTCCCGTCGCACGGACCACCGTGTGTGAAAATTCGATTTTTTTTTTTCACTCGACGTCCTCGGTTATTCGTCGGTGCCGGGGTGGTGCACATGACGGCAGCCCCGGCGATGTCCGTCGACACGATTTCA
>NC_083560.1:159185480-159188163 GCF_019925205.1 Metopolophium dirhodum | reverse complement strand
TTCGTTCTTGATCATACGAGAACGTACTTGGCAAATGCTTTCGCGTCAGTTCGTCTCGAGACGATCCAAGAATTTCACCTCTAACGTCTCGGTACGAATGCCCCCGCCCGTCTCTGTTGATCATTACCTCCGGTCCCGAAAACCGGCCCGGCGGGACGCGCGGGCGACTGGCGCCCGCGGCCCGGCGGCCCGCGCACGGAAACGCCCCGGAGGGCGATTTCGCGCGCCCGCGAAGGGCGGAGATGCGCGGGACCGAGGTCTTGTTCCATTATTCCATGCGACCAGTATTCAGGGCCCTTTTGACGAGACGGCCGTGAAGCCGCCCCGCCAGATTTGAGCCTGCTTTGAGCACTCTAATTTGTTCAAAGTAAACGTGTCGGCCCGCCGACGGCAATCGGTGAAGATCACCGCGCAGCAAGATTGGAGTAGGCGGCCGCCGTCGTCGAACCCCGACGGCCGCGCGACGCGTGGCCGCGCGGCGCGCCGGAAGCCCGAGACACGTGTCCGCCTGCCGACAATACGTCCGGCCGACGTGCCGGTAACTAACACCCCGAGACGGCTGACGAGCGCGACGACGACCGCGCCGACGGGACACGTGGTCCCGCGACACGGCCGGCCGCGACACGACGGACCGCCAGGGTGGTCCGGCACCGCCCAGACACAGATCCGACTACGAGCTTTTTAACCGCAACAACTTTAATATACGCTATTGGAGCTGGAATTACCGCGGCTGCTGGCACCAGACTTGCCCTCCAATTGATCCTCGTTTAAAGGTTTTAAAGTGTTCTCATTCCGATTACGGGGCCTCGGATGAGTCCCGTATCGTTATTTTTCGTCACTACCTCCCCGTTCCGGGAGTGGGTAATTTGCGCGCCTGCTGCCTTCCTTGGATGTGGTAGCCGTTTCTCAGGCTCCCTCTCCGGAATCGAACCCTGATTCCCCGTTACCCGTTACCACCACGGTAGGCATGGAACCTACCGTCGACAGTTGATAAGGCAGACATTTGAAAGATGCGTCGCCGGTACGGAGACCGTGCGATCAGCTCGAAGTTATTCAGAGTCACCAGGTCTTTGCGCGGGCCGCGATCGGGACGCGCACGAAGCGCGCCGCGACGGGCCGGTTTTGATCTAATAAAAGCGTTCCTCCCGCGAGCGACGCCCGAGGGCGCCGCGACGGTCGGAACTCTGTCGGCATGTATTAGCTCTAGAATTACCACAGTTATCCAAGTAACTTGGGTACGATCTAAGGAACCACAACTGATTTAATGAGCCTTTCGCGGTTTCACCTTAATGCGGCTTGCACTGAGACATGCATGGCTTAATCTTTGAGACAAGCATATGACTACTGGCAGGATCAACCAGGGATCTCGGTTTTACAACAACTGCGTCCCGTGACGGATCCCCGCGGCGACGCCGACCAAGGGGCGACGACGACGCGGACACTCGTCTCGGGACGCGTGCGTCCGAGCGCCGGTCCGCCCGTGGGCGAGCCGACGCCGAGGAAGGTCGAAACGACCGTGACCGGTATACGGTCACGGCGCACGACCGACCGCGGTTCGAGTGGGATACGTGCGCGGGACGGGCGCCCGTAAACCGCGCGCTTCGGTCGACGCGAGCGCCGCACTGAGCACCCCGCAGAACGCGGGGCGACTGCGGCGGCGGTCGCGTGCGGTAGACCGAACACACGCGGAGAGCGAGCGCTCGCCCGACGCGACGTGACCCGTGCGTTGACGAGAGTCGGGGTTAGCGCGTACGCCGTCCGTTTTCAGCGGACGGAGAATTACCGCGCTAGCGCCTCTCGCCAGGTTTATAACGGCCCCCCAGCCGAGATCGTGGGGGGAAGCCGGGACGCGACGCGAAGTCCGTCGTCCCGGGGCTTCGCCCCGGCGACCGCCGGGCACGGCGACGATGGCCGGCCGCGGCGGGAATGTTTTGGCGTCGAGAGCTCGTAACTTGCGGAACGGTAACGGGAGTCGTCATCGGATTTTGAAAAAAAACGATTTGCGCGTCGGAGGCCCACCGGAAGGCGGGCCTGCGACGCCGGTTGAGTTTTGCCACTCGGCGTGCGAGATGGGTCGGTCGCCGAAACTTGGACGGATACCATCGAAGGGCACTGGATTGCTGACCATTCCGAAGACTGGGGCAGACCGGTGCGCGGCGATGGACGCGTCGGCTTCGGCGTCGCCCGTGGCTTTGCTGTCGTACGTGATTGGCGATCGGACGCCGGCGGAACGCCCGACGACCGAGTCGCTCACAAATTTACAAAATCTCGAGTTTCACAATGTGCGACGGGGGTATTCACGCGTAGTGGTACACCCGAGTCGAAGGAACTTCGCCATCACCGTGCGTAGCGGTTAGCCGAGAATCGAAAATCCGTCAATCACCGTGCGTAGCGGTTAGGCGAAAATCACAAAATCCGTGCGTAGCGGTACGGCCGCGGATAAAGGATTACCGATTTAAATGTCGCGGACACCGGTGTCCTATAGTACTCGGAACGTACGACGTGAACACGTCTCGGGTACGTCGAGATCGAACCAACGGTTAACGAGTTATTGCACACGGAAAAACTACGTTCGAAAAGTTGAATTCGAAATCGTGTCGACGGACATCGCCGGGGCTGCCGTCATGTGCACCACCCCGGCACCGACGAATAACCGAGGACGTCGAGTGAAAAAAAAAAATCG
>NC_083560.1:159165480-159180480 GCF_019925205.1 Metopolophium dirhodum | reverse complement strand
CGACGCGAAGACTCCGCGTGGCCCTCTCTCGAATTTTCAAGGTCCGCGTGGGGATCACGGACACCGCCGCAACGAGCGGTGCTCTTCGCGCTCGCGTCCCTATCGCCCGGCTAGAGGATTCCAGGGACGTACAACGCTCACAGAGAAAAGAGAACTCTACCCAGATCCCCCGGCGGCTTCTTCGAGTTCATTCTGGTTACCCAGACGAGACAAAAGAGCCCCGAACACTAGGGAGCGGTTCCGCGTCGGGTTCCGGAATACGAACCGGATTCCCTCTCGCCCCAAGGGCGATTCGAAAACGCCTTCGCCCGTGGTACGAGGATCTCTCCCCGGGCTTAGGATCGACTGACTCTTGGACAACGGCTGTTCACAAGAAACCCTTCTCCACGGCAGCCCCCGAGGGCCCCTCTCGAGTATTTGCTACTACCACCAAGATCTGCACCGACGGCGGCTCCAGGCGGTCTCGCGACCTGCCCTTCGACGCACACCGCCGCGCCATCCTACTCGTCGAGGCTTGCCGGGACCGACCGCCGCGAGCGACGACCGGCCCCACTATGCCGTCGACGGCCGAGTATAGGCACGACGCTCCAGCGCCATCCATTTTCAGAGCTAGTTGCTTCGGCAGGTGAGTTGTTACACACTCCTTAGCGGATTCCGACTTCCATGGCCACCGTCCTGCTGTCATCAGCAACCAACGCCTTTCATGGTCTCTGAATACGCGTCGATTTCGGCGCCTTAACTCGGCGTTCGGTTCATCCCGCAGCGCCAGTTCTGCTTACCAAAAATGGCCCACTAAGCGCCTAGGGTTCCGTCGCCGGCTTCGCACGCGGTTCACGCGGTGTACCAGGTAAAGCCGGCGATCTCACCCATTTATAGTTTGAGAATAGGTTGAGGTCGTTTCGGCCCCAATGTCCTCTAATCATTCGCTTTACCGTATGAGACATCCTCCGTGTTACGAGCGTGTTGTTACCGCGCCGTACAGCGCGGAGTCCCACCGGCGTCCGTACGCCCGCGAACGGGCGGGACACATCGGCGCCAGCTATCCTGAGGGAAACTTCGGATGGAACCAGCTACTAGATGGTTCGATTAGTCTTTCGCCCCTATACCCAGCTCAGACGATCGATTTGCACGTCAGAATCGCTGCGGACCTCCATCAGGGTTTCCCCTGACTTCATCCTGGCCAGGCATAGTTCACCATCTTTCGGGTACCAACGTGTGCGCTAAGGGTGCGCCCTCGGACGGCCGAAGCCGACCTGGCGAAGACGCCCCCGGACTGCGGACCAGCGCGACTTTGAACGCCGGTGGGTTCGGTCGCTAGGCCATCGTCCGCACCGTAAACGGTTCACTTTCATTGCGCCAAACGTGGTTTTTCGTAAGATCACCGTTGACTCGCGCACACGTTAGACTCCTTGGTCCGTGTTTCAAGACGGGTCGGAAAGTAGCCCGAAATCGTCGCCGACCGACGGGACCCCGCCTGCGACGGGGCCGCGTCGACGGTTCTTGCCGTCGGGCGAGCCGACCAGGAGCACCAGGGTTCGGCGCGAACGGTCACGCCGAAACGCAACCGCCGCGACGAACGCCACCCAAGCCCTTCGGCCGGCGCCCAACGGGTCGCGACGTCCGCTAACCGAGCGAAAGATCCGGCCGGCGGTTAGACCGACCGTGAATTCGCCCGGCGGGGACTCGCGGGCTCTGTCCGTTTACACCCGAACAGTTTCACGTTCTTATGAACTCTCTCTTCAAAGTTCTTTTCAACTTTCCCTCACGGTACTTGTAAACTATCGGTCTCGTGGCCGTATTTAGCCTTAGATGGAGTTTACCACCAACTTCGGGCTGCACTCTCAAGCAACCCGACTCGAAGGCGCGGTCCGATCCCGGAACGCTGTGACGGCCTCTACTGGCCTGGCACCATCTGCGGGCCATGGCCCCGTTCAAGGGAGACTTGGACCGTCACGTGCGCCCCGGCAACGAGGCCGGCCCGTACGCCACAACTCCCATAGGTGCCGCGACACAAAAGTGCGCGGCGGGATTCGGCGATGGGCTTTTCCCTGTTCGCTCGCCGCTACTAAGGGAATCACGGTTGTTTTCTTTTCCTCCGCTTATTAATATGCTTAAATCCGGCGGGTAGTCCCGCCTGATCTGAGGTCGGAACGTATCGGTTTTTTTTTTTTTAAATTACACGGCAGCCTGCGGTCCGCGCTCCGCCCGTACGGTGACCGTCCGCGTCCGCGTCTCGGAAGCCGGAGAGGTCCGTGGACTCTCAGCCGACCCGGCCGCGCTCTCGCGCGGCGGGCGGACGGGGACGTGCCGTTTGACGACGCGAGAACCCGTGACTGTTTGCCGTCACAACTTGGGCGGACGACCGGAGGCGGCCGCGCGAGCGCGGTTTTCCACGGTCGAACCGCCAATCTCGCACCACCGGAGCGGCCGACGGGCGGGCGGACAGTCCCCGGGAGGACTGCCGCCGCCGTCGGACGCCTGCCGGCGGCGCATCGGTCTGGCCGAGTATCCGGTATACGACCCTCAGACAGGCGTGGCCCGGGACCCGCGGGTCACCGAGGCCGCAATGTGCGTTCGACTGGTCGATGTTCGTATAACCTGCGGATTACACGACGACGCGCAGATAGCTGCGGTCTTCATCGATCCACGAGCCAAGTGATCCGCTGTTCGGGGTCGGGTGTTTTTTTTTGTCGACGAAACTTCTACCGGCCACGCGCCGTGCGCGGACGCACGGCGGGGCCCGTATGGTCTTTCGACGTTAACCATCTTTCGGTCGACGCTCGGTCGGGGGTCGCGGCGCGCGGGCGGTCGGCGAGCTAGTCGCGAGCGCACGCGGCCACGGGGTCGGATTAGGCGCGCGCGAGACCGGCAAGTGCTGCCGGTACCGCGGGCCCGTCTCTAATGATCCTTCCGCAGGTTCACCTACGGAAACCTTGTTACGACTTTTACTTCCTCTAAACGGCCGATTTCGGTCATCTTCGCGATCGCGCGACGACCCAGCCCCCGAGGGGGCCGAATAACGCGCGTCCACTCCGAAGACCTCAATGCGACCGTTCAATCGGTAGTAGCGACGGGCGGTGTGTACAAAGGGCAGGGACGTAATCAACGCGAGCTGATGACTCGCGCTTACTGGGAATTCCTCGTTCACGTGGAAAAATTGCAAGCCACGATCCCTAAGCACGAAGGAGGTTCAGCGGGTTACCCGGAAGCCTGTCGGCCCAGGAATGTTAACACACGCTGATTCCTTCAGTGTAGCGCGCGTGCGGCCCAGAACATCTAAGGGCATCACAGACCTGTTATCGCTCAGTCTCGTGCGGCTATTTTCGTCCGCCGCCTGTCCCTCTAAGAAGAGTTTAAGCTCCTGGGAGCCGGCGGTAGCCCTAGTAACGTATCGTGATCCGCCGGCGACGGCCGCGAACACGGCGCGCTTCACCACGGAGCCCGACGCACGACGGACGCGCGCCGACCGGAGGTTGCCCCCCGGCCGACACACGCCCGCCGCACGCCGGGACGCGGATGGCGCGGCCGCGCTCGACGACCGCCGTGGACGACGGGCGAACGCGTTCGGGGATACCGGGCCGAGCCGACGGGTACGCGAACACGAACGGCCGAAACCGCCCGCGCCGCGCACACGCCGACCCGGGGTTACCCGCCTAGTTAGCAGGACAGAGTCTCGTTCGTTATCGGAATTAACCAGACAGATCGCTCCACCAACTAAGAACGGCCATGCACCACCACCCACCGAATCAAGAAAGAGCTCTCAATCTGTCAATCTTTCCGGTGTCCGGGCCTGGTGAGGTTTCCCGTGTTGAGTCAAATTAAGCCGCAGGCTCCACTCCTGGTGGTGCCCTTCCGTCAATTCCTTTAAGTTTCAACTTTGCAATCATACTTCCCCCGGAACCGAAAAGCTTCGGTTTCCCGGAAGCTGCCCGCCGGGTCGTTAATGAAACGCCGGCGGATCGCTAGCTGGCATCGTTTACAGTTAGAACTAGGGCGGTATCTGATCGCCTTCGAACCTCTAACTTTCGTTCTTGATCATACGAGAACGTACTTGGCAAATGCTTTCGCGTCAGTTCGTCTCGAGACGATCCAAGAATTTCACCTCTAACGTCTCGGTACGAATGCCCCCGCCCGTCTCTGTTGATCATTACCTCCGGTCCCGAAAACCGGCCCGGCGGGACGCGCGGGCGACTGGCGCCCGCGGCCCGGCGGCCCGCGCACGGAAACGCCCCGGAGGGCGATTTCGCGCGCCCGCGAAGGGCGGAGATGCGCGGGACCGAGGTCTTGTTCCATTATTCCATGCGACCAGTATTCAGGGCCTTTTGACGAGACGGCCGTGAAGCCGCCCCGCCAGATTTGAGCCTGCTTTGAGCACTCTAATTTGTTCAAAGTAAACGTGTCGGCCCGCCGACGGCAATCGGTGAAGATCACCGCGCAGCAAGATTGGAGTAGGCGGCCGCCGTCGTCGAACCCCGACGGCCGCGCGACGCGTGGCCGCGCGGCGCGCCGGAAGCCCGAGACACGTGTCCGCCTGCCGACAATACGTCCGGCCGACGTGCCGGTAACTAACACCCCGAGACGGCTGACGAGCGCGACGACGACCGCGCCGACGGGACACGTGGTCCCGCGACACGGCCGGCCGCGACACGACGGACCGCCAGGGTGGTCCGGCACCGCCCAGACACAGATCCGACTACGAGCTTTTTAACCGCAACAACTTTAATATACGCTATTGGAGCTGGAATTACCGCGGCTGCTGGCACCAGACTTGCCCTCCAATTGATCCTCGTTTAAAGGTTTTAAAGTGTTCTCATTCCGATTACGGGGCCTCGGATGAGTCCCGTATCGTTATTTTTCGTCACTACCTCCCCGTTCCGGGAGTGGGTAATTTGCGCGCCTGCTGCCTTCCTTGGATGTGGTAGCCGTTTCTCAGGCTCCCTCTCCGGAATCGAACCCTGATTCCCCGTTACCCGTTACCACCACGGTAGGCATGGAACCTACCGTCGACAGTTGATAAGGCAGACATTTGAAAGATGCGTCGCCGGTACGGAGACCGTGCGATCAGCTCGAAGTTATTCAGAGTCACCAGGTCTTTGCGCGGGCCGCGATCGGGACGCGCACGAAGCGCGCCGCGACGGGCCGGTTTTGATCTAATAAAAGCGTTCCTCCCGCGAGCGACGCCCGAGGGCGCCGCGACGGTCGGAACTCTGTCGGCATGTATTAGCTCTAGAATTACCACAGTTATCCAAGTAACTTGGGTACGATCTAAGGAACCACAACTGATTTAATGAGCCTTTCGCGGTTTCACCTTAATGCGGCTTGCACTGAGACATGCATGGCTTAATCTTTGAGACAAGCATATGACTACTGGCAGGATCAACCAGGGATCTCGGTTTTACAACAACTGCGTCCCGTGACGGATCCCCGCGGCGACGCCGACCAAGGGGCGACGACGACGCGGACACTCGTCTCGGGACGCGTGCGTCCGAGCGCCGGTCCGCCCGTGGGCGAGCCGACGCCGAGGAAGGTCGAAACGACCGTGACCGGTATACGGTCACGGCGCACGACCGACCGCGGTTCGAGTGGGATACGTGCGCGGACGGGCGCCCGTAAACCGCGCGCTTCGGTCGACGCGAGCGCCGCACTGAGCACCCGCAGAACGCGGGGCGACTGCGGCGGCGGTCGCGTGCGGTAGACCGAACACACGCGGAGAGCGAGCGCTCGCCCGACGCGACGTGACCCGTGCGTTGACGAGAGTCGGGGTTAGCGCGTACGCCGTCCGTTTTCAGCGGACGGAGAATTACCGCGCTAGCGCCTCTCGCCAGGTTTATAACGGCCCCCCAGCCGAGATCGTGGGGGAAGCCGGGACGCGACGCGAAGTCCGTCGTCCCGGGGCTTCGCCCCGGCGACCGCCGGGCACGGCGACGATGGCCGGCCGCGGCGGGAATGTTTTGGCGTCGAGAGCTCGTAACTTGCGGAACGGTAACGGGAGTCGTCATCGATTTTTGAAAAAAAACGATTTGCGCGTCGGAGGCCCACCGGAAGGCGGGCCTGCGACGCCGGTTGAGTTTTGCCACTCGGCGTGCGAGATGGGTCGGTCGCCGAAACTTGGACGGATACCATCGAAGGGCACTGGATTGCTGACCATTCCGAAGACTGGGGCAGACCGGTGCGCGGCGATGGACGCGTCGGCTTCGGCGTCGCCCGTGGCTTTGCTGTCGTACGTGATTGGCGATCGGACGCCGGCGGAACGCCGACGACCGAGTCGCTCACAAATTTACAAAATCTCGAGTTTCACAATGTGCGACGGGGGTATTCACGCGTAGTGGTACACCCGAGTCGAAGGAACTTCGCCATCACCGTGCGTAGCGGTTAGCCGAGAATCGAAAATCCGTCAATCACCGTGCGTAGCGGTTAGGCGAAAATCACAAAATCCGTGCGTAGCGGTACGGCCGCGGATAAAGGATTACCGATTTAAATGTCGCGGACACCGGTGTCCTATAGTACTCGGAACGTACGACGTGAACACGTCTCGGGTACGTCGAGATCGAACCAACGGTTAACGAGTTATTGCACACGGAAAAACTACGTTCGAAAAGTTGAATTCGAAATCGTGTCGACGGACATCGCCGGGGCTGCCGTCATGTGCACCACCCCCGGCACCGACGAATAACCGAGGACGTCGAGTGAAAAAAAAAAATCGAATTTTCACACACGGTGGTCCGTGCGACGAGACGGTACGGCGGGCGCGCAGCTCGGCGACGGTAATCACCCCTGTAACGTCGCGGTCAGCGCAGAAATTCTACGCGGTAAAGGTTTTCGGCAAAGGGGGATATCCCTGGACAACGACTCTGCGGTCTGCCCGTGATGAACGGTACGGTCGATGTCACCGGCAAACCGTGAAAACGGTTGACCGAGACCCCGCCGTCGGAATACAGTCAATCACAGTGCGTAGCGGTTAAGCGAAAATCAAATATCGGTCTATCTCCGTGCGTAGCGGTACGGCCGCGGATAAAGGATTACCGATTTAAATGTCGCGGACACCGGTGTCCTATAGTACTCGGAACGTACGACGTGAACACGTCTCGGGTACGTCGAGATCGAACCAACGGTTAACGAGTTATTGCACACGGAAAAACTACGTTCGAAAAGTTGAATTCGAAATCGTGTCGACGGACATCGCCGGGGCTGCCGTCATGTGCACCACCCCGGCACCGACGAATAACCGAGGACGTCGAGTGAAAAAAAAAAATCGAATTTTCACACGCGGTGGTTCGGACACGGTCACGGGGACGCCGCCGCGCACCAAGGGCGACTCCGCGCCTCGCCCGTCGAGGAAAAATATTTCCGCGTACGGCACTCCGAGTCCGCGGGACGTAATAATTCTTTACGTTAGTCCACCTCGCACCCGTCGAACGCCGACCAGACAAAAATCGGCAATCGATGAAGGGCACAGTGTCCACGGATCCGGTCACGGGGACGCCGCCGCGCACCAAGGGCGACTCCGCGCCTCGCCCGTCGAAGAAAAATTTTTCCGCGTTCGGCACTCCGAGTCCGCGGGACGTAATAATTCTTTACGTTAGTCCATCTCGCACCCGTCGAACGCCGACCAGACAAAAATCGGCAATCGATGAAGGGCACAGTGTCCACGGATCCGGTCACGGGGACGCCGCCGCGCACCAAGGGCGACTCCGCGCCTCGCCCGTCGATGAAAAATATTTCCGCGTACGGCACTCCGAGTCCGCGGGACGTAATAATTCTTTACGTTAGTCCACCTCGCACCCGTCGAACGCCGACCAGACAAAAATCGGCAATCGATGAAGGGCACAGTGTCCACGGATCCGGTCACGGGGACGCCGCCGCGCACCAAGGGCGACTCCGCGCCTCGCCCGTCGAGGAAAAATATTTCCGCGTACGGCACTCCGAGTCCGCGGGACGTGCTCGCCGAATGCCCGCACCGAATAATACCGGTAAACCACATCCACTTGCCGTATTAATATTTTACGTTAGTCCACCTCGCACCCGTCGAACGCCGACCAGACAAAAATCGGCAATCGATGAAGGGCACAGTGTCCACGGATCCGGTCACGGGGACGCCGCCGCGCACCAAGGGCGACTCCGCGCCTCGCCCGTCGATGAAAAATATTTCCGCGTACGGCACTCCGAGTCCGCGGGACGTAATAATTCTTTACGTTAGTCCACCTCGCACCCGTCGAACGCCGACCAGACAAAAATCGGCAATCGATGAAGGGCACAGTGTCCACGGATCCGGTCACGGGGACGCCGCCGCGCACCAAGGGCGAGGCGCGGAGTCGCCCTTGGTGCGCGGCGGCGTCCCCGTGACCGGATCCGTGGACACTGTGCCCTTCATCGATTGCCGATTTTTGTCTGGTCGGCGTTCGACGGGTGCGAGGTGGACTAACGTAAAGAATTATTACGTCCCGCGGACTCGGAGTGCCGTACGCGGAAATATTTTTCATCGACGGGCGAGGCGCGGAGTCGCCCTTGGTGCGCGGCGGCGTCCCCGTGACCGGATCCGTGGACACTGTGCCCTTCATCGATTGCCGATTTTTGTCTGGTCGGCGTTCGACGGGTGCGAGGTGGACTAACGTAAAATATTAATACGGCAAGTGGATGTGGTTTACCGGTATTATTCGGTGCGGGCATTCGGCGAGCACGTCCCGCGGACTCGGAGTGCCGTACGCGGAAATATTTTTCCTCGACGGGCGAGGCGCGGAGTCGCCCTTGGTGCGCGGCGGCGTCCCCGTGACCGGATCCGTGGACACTGTGCCCTTCATCGATTGCCGATTTTTGTCTGGTCGGCGTTCGACGGGTGCGAGGTGGACTAACGTAAAGAATTATTACGTCCCGCGGACTCGGAGTGCCGTACGCGGAAATATTTTTCATCGACGGGCGAGGCGCGGAGTCGCCCTTGGTGCGCGGCGGCGTCCCCGTGACCGGATCCGTGGACACTGTGCCCTTCATCGATTGCCGATTTTTGTCTGGTCGGCGTTCGACGGGTGCGAGATGGACTAACGTAAAGAATTATTACGTCCCGCGGACTCGGAGTGCCGAACGCGGAAAAATTTTTCTTCGACGGGCGAGGCGCGGAGTCGCCCTTGGTGCGCGGCGGCGTCCCCGTGACCGGATCCGTGGACACTGTGCCCTTCATCGATTGCCGATTTTTGTCTGGTCGGCGTTCGACGGGTGCGAGGTGGACTAACGTAAAGAATTATTACGTCCCGCGGACTCGGAGTGCCGTACGCGGAAATATTTTTCCTCGACGGGCGAGGCGCGGAGTCGCCCTTGGTGCGCGGCGGCGTCCCCGTGACCGTGTCCGAACCACCGCGTGTGAAAATTCGATTTTTTTTTTTTCACTCGACGTCCTCGGTTATTCGTCGGTGCCGGGGTGGTGCACATGACGGCAGCCCCGGCGATGTCCGTCGACACGATTTCGAATTCAACTTTTCGAACGTAGTTTTTCCGTGTGCAATAACTCGTTAACCGTTGGTTCGATCTCGACGTACCCGAGACGTGTTCACGTCGTACGTTCCGAGTACTATAGGACACCGGTGTCCGCGACATTTAAATCGGTAATCCTTTATCCGCGGCCGTACCGCTACGCACGGAGATAGACCGATATTTGATTTTCGCTTAACCGCTACGCACTGTGATTGACTGTATTCCGACGGCGGGGTCTCGGTCAACCGTTTTCACGGTTTGCCGGTGACATCGACCGTACCGTTCATCACGGGCAGACCGCAGAGTCGTTGTCCAGGGATATCCCCCTTTGCCGAAAACCTTTACCGCGTAGAATTTCTGCGCTGACCGCGACGTTACAGGGGTGATTACCGTCGCCGAGCTGCGCGCCCGCCGTACCGTCTCGTCGCACGGACCACCGTGTGTGAAAATTCGATTTTTTTTTTTTCACTCGACGTCCTCGGTTATTCGTCGGTGCCGGGGTGGTGCACATGACGGCAGCCCCGGCGATGTCCGTCGACACGATTTCGAATTCAACTTTTCGAACGTAGTTTTTCCGTGTGCAATAACTCGTTAACCGTTGGTTCGATCTCGACGTACCCGAGACGTGTTCACGTCGTACGTTCCGAGTACTATAGGACACCGGTGTCCGCGACATTTAAATCGGTAATCCTTTATCCGCGGCCGTACCGCTACGCACGGAGATAGACCGATATTTGATTTTCGCTTAACCGCTACGCACTGTGATTGACTGTATTCCGACGGCGGGGTCTCGGTCAACCGTTTTTCACGGTTTGCCGGTGACATCGACCGTACCGTTCATCACGGGCAGACCGCAGAGTCGTTGTCCAGGGATATCCCCCTTTGCCGAAAACCTTTACCGCGTAGAATTTCTGCGCTGACCGCGACGTTACAGGGGTGATTACCGTCGCCGAGCTGCGCGCCCGCCGTACCGTCTCGTCGCACGGACCACCGTGTGTGAAAATTCGATTTTTTTTTTTCACTCGACGTCCTCGGTTATTCGTCGGTGCCGGGGTGGTGCACATGACGGCAGCCCCGGCGATGTCCGTCGACACGATTTCGAATTCAACTTTTCGAACGTAGTTTTTCCGTGTGCAATAACTCGTTAACCGTTGGTTCGATCTCGACGTACCCGAGACGTGTTCACGTCGTACGTTCCGAGTACTATAGGACACCGGTGTCCGCGACATTTAAATCGGTAATCCTTTATCCGCGGCCGTACCGCTACGCACGGATTTTGTGATTTTCGCCTAACCGCTACGCACGGTGATTGACGGATTTTCGATTCTCGGCTAACCGCTACGCACGGTGATGGCGAAGTTCCTTCGACTCGGGTGTACCACTACGCGTGAATACCCCCGTCGCACATTGTGAAACTCGAGATTTTGTAAATTTGTGAGCGACTCGGTCGTCGGCGTTCCGCCGGCGTCCGATCGCCAATCACGTACGACAGCAAAGCCACGGGCGACGCCGAAGCCGACGCGTCCATCGCCGCGCACCGGTCTGCCCCAGTCTTCGGAATGGTCAGCAATCCAGTGCCCTTCGATGGTATCCGTCCAAGTTTCGGCGACCGACCCATCTCGCACGCCGAGTGGCAAAACTCAACCGGCGTCGCAGGCCCGCCTTCCGGTGGGCCTCCGACGCGCAAATCGTTTTTTTCAAAAATCGATGACGACTCCCGTTACCGTTCCGCAAGTTACGAGCTCTCGACGCCAAAACATTCCCGCCGCGGCCGGCCATCGTCGCCGTGCCCGGCGGTCGCCGGGGCGAAGCCCCGGGACGACGGACTTCGCGTCGCGTCCCGGCTTCCCCCACGATCTCGGCTGGGGGCCGTTATAAACCTGGCGAGAGGCGCTAGCGCGGTAATTCTCCGTCCGCTGAAAACGGACGGCGTACGCGCTAACCCCGACTCTCGTCAACGCACGGGTCACGTCGCGTCGGGCGAGCGCTCGCTCTCCGCGTGTGTTCGGTCTACCGCACGCGACCGCCGCCGCAGTCGCCCCGCGTTCTGCGGGGTGCTCAGTGCGGCGCTCGCGTCGACCGAAGCGCGCGGTTTACGGGCGCCCGTCCGCGCACGTATCCCACTCGAACCGCGGTCGGTCGTGCGCCGTGACCGTATACCGGTCACGGTCGTTTCGACCTTCCTCGGCGTCGGCTCGCCCACGGGCGGACCGGCGCTCGGACGCACGCGTCCCGAGACGAGTGTCCGCGTCGTCGTCGCCCCTTGGTCGGCGTCGCCGCGGGGATCCGTCACGGGACGCAGTTGTTGTAAAACCGAGATCCCTGGTTGATCCTGCCAGTAGTCATATGCTTGTCTCAAAGATTAAGCCATGCATGTCTCAGTGCAAGCCGCATTAAGGTGAAACCGCGAAAGGCTCATTAAATCAGTTGTGGTTCCTTAGATCGTACCCAAGTTACTTGGATAACTGTGGTAATTCTAGAGCTAATACATGCCGACAGAGTTCCGACCGTCGCGGCGCCCTCGGGCGTCGCTCGCGGGAGGAACGCTTTTATTAGATCAAAACCGGCCCGTCGCGGCGCGCTTCGTGCGCGTCCCGATCGCGGCCCGCGCAAAGACCTGGTGACTCTGAATAACTTCGAGCTGATCGCACGGTCTCCGTACCGGCGACGCATCTTTCAAATGTCTGCCTTATCAACTGTCGACGGTAGGTTCCATGCCTACCGTGGTGGTAACGGGTAACGGGGAATCAGGGTTCGATTCCGGAGAGGGAGCCTGAGAAACGGCTACCACATCCAAGGAAGGCAGCAGGCGCGCAAATTACCCACTCCCGGAACGGGGAGGTAGTGACGAAAAATAACGATACGGGACTCATCCGAGGCCCCGTAATCGGAATGAGAACACTTTAAAACCTTTAAACGAGGATCAATTGGAGGGCAAGTCTGGTGCCAGCAGCCGCGGTAATTCCAGCTCCAATAGCGTATATTAAAGTTGTTGCGGTTAAAAAGCTCGTAGTCGGATCTGTGTCTGGGCGGTGCCGGACCACCCTGGCGGTCCGTCGTGTCGCGGCCGGCCGTGTCGCGGGACCACGTGTCCCGTCGGCGCGGTCGTCGTCGCGCTCGTCAGCCGTCTCGGGGTGTTAGTTACCGGCACGTCGGCCGGACGTATTGTCGGCAGGCGGACACGTGTCTCGGGCTTCCGGCGCGCCGCGCGGCCACGCGTCGCGCGGCCGTCGGGGTTCGACGACGGCGGCCGCCTACTCCAATCTTGCTGCGCGGTGATCTTCACCGATTGCCGTCGGCGGGCCGACACGTTTACTTTGAACAAATTAGAGTGCTCAAAGCAGGCTCAAATCTGGCGGGGCGGCTTCACGGCCGTCTCGTCAAAAGGCCCTGAATACTGGTCGCATGGAATAATGGAACAAGACCTCGGTCCCGCGCATCTCCGCCCTTCGCGGGCGCGCGAAATCGCCCTCCGGGGCGTTTCCGTGCGCGGGCCGCCGGGCCGCGGGCGCCAGTCGCCCGCGCGTCCCGCCGGGCCGGTTTTCGGGACCGGAGGTAATGATCAACAGAGACGGGCGGGGGCATTCGTACCGAGACGTTAGAGGTGAAATTCTTGGATCGTCTCGAGACGAACTGACGCGAAAGCATTTGCCAAGTACGTTCTCGTATGATCAAGAACGAAAGTTAGAGGTTCGAAGGCGATCAGATACCGCCCTAGTTCTAACTGTAAACGATGCCAGCTAGCGATCCGCCGGCGTTTCATTAACGACCCGGCGGGCAGCTTCCGGGAAACCGAAGCTTTTCGGTTCCGGGGGAAGTATGATTGCAAAGTTGAAACTTAAAGGAATTGACGGAAGGGCACCACCAGGAGTGGAGCCTGCGGCTTAATTTGACTCAACACGGGAAACCTCACCAGGCCCGGACACCGGAAAGATTGACAGATTGAGAGCTCTTTCTTGATTCGGTGGGTGGTGGTGCATGGCCGTTCTTAGTTGGTGGAGCGATCTGTCTGGTTAATTCCGATAACGAACGAGACTCTGTCCTGCTAACTAGGCGGGTAACCCCGGGTCGGCGTGTGCGCGGCGCGGGCGGTTTCGGCCGTTCGTGTTCGCGTACCCGTCGGCTCGGCCCGGTATCCCCGAACGCGTTCGCCCGTCGTCCACGGCGGTCGTCGAGCGCGGCCGCGCCATCCGCGTCCCGGCGTGCGGCGGGCGTGTGTCGGCCGGGGGGCAACGTGTGTCGGCCGGGGGGCAACCTCCGGTCGGCGCGCGTCCGTCGTGCGTCGGGCTCCGTGGTGAAGCGCGCCGTGTTCGCGGCCGTCGCCGGCGGATCACGATACGTTACTAGGGCTACCGCCGGCTCCCAGGAGCTTAAACTCTTCTTAGAGGGACAGGCGGCGGACGAAAATAGCCGCACGAGACTGAGCGATAACAGGTCTGTGATGCCCTTAGATGTTCTGGGCCCGCAACGCGCGCTACACTGAAGGAATCAGCGTGTGTTAACATTCCTGGGCCGACAGGCTTCCGGGGTAACCCGCTGAACCTCCTTCGTGCTTAGGGATCGTGGCTTGCAATTTTTCCACGTGAACGAGGAATTCCCAGTAAGCGCGAGTCATCAGCTCGCGTTGATTACGTCCCTGCCCTTTGTACACACCGCCCGTCGCTACTACCGATTGAACGGTCGCATTGAGGTCTTCGGAGTGGACGCGCGTTAATTCGGCCCCCTCGGGGGCTGGGTCGTCGCGCGATCGCGAAGATGACCGAAATCGGCCGTTTAGAGGAAGTAAAAGTCGTAACAAGGTTCCGTAGGTGAACCTGCGGAATGGATCATTAGAGACGGGCCCGCGGTACCGGCAGCACTTGCCGGTCTCGCGCGCGCCTAATCCGGACCCCGTGGCCCGTCGTGCGCTCGCGACTAGCTCGCCGACCGCCCGCGCGCCGCGACCCCCGACCGAGCGTCGACCGAAAGATGGTTAACGTCGAAAGACCATACGGGCCCCGCCGTGCGTCCGCGCACGGCGCGTGGCCGGTAGAAGTTTCGTCGACAAAAAAAAACACCCGACCCCGAACAGCGGATCACTTGGCTCGTGGATCGATGAAGACCGCAGCTATCTGCGCGTCGTCGTGTAATCCGCAGGTTATACGAACATCGACCAGTCGAACGCACATTGGCGGCCTCGGTGACCCGCGGGTCCCGGGCCACGCCTGTCTGAGGGGTCGTATACCGGATACTCGGCCAGACCGATGGCGCCGCCGGCAGGCGTCCGACGGCGGCGGCAGTCTCCTCCGGGGACTGTCCGCCCGCCCGTCGGCCGCTCCGGTGGTGCGAGATTGGCGGTTCGACCGTGGAAAACCGCGCTCGCGCGGCCGCCTCCGGTCGTCCGCCCAAGTTGTGACGGCAAAACAGTCCACGGGTTCTCGCGTCGTCCAAACGGCACGTCCCCGTCCGCCCCGCCGCGCGAGAGCGCGGCCGGGTCGGCTGGAGAGTCCACGGACCTCTCCGGCTTCCCGTGAACGCGGACGCGGACGGTCACCGTAC
>NC_083560.1:159157980-159160480 GCF_019925205.1 Metopolophium dirhodum | reverse complement strand
ACTACGCAGCGACATAGGATTTATTTGAGATAATTATTTTTCACGCGCGGTCGCCTGGACCGACGGACCGACTTTTTTTTTTTTAAATTTAATCTGCCTTCCTACTACGCGCTAGCACGTGTGATTTGGCCGAAGATTGTTCGGTTGATGGAAAAAGTTATTACAGCAAGTGGATGTGGTTTACCGGTATTATTCGGTGCGGGCATTCGGCGAGCACGTCCCGCGGACTCGGAGTGCCGTACGCGGAAATATTTTTCAATCGACGGGCGAGGCGCGGAGTCGCCCTTGGTGCGCGGCGGCGTCCCCGTGACCGGATCCGTGGACACTGTGCCCTTCATCGATTGCCGATTTTTTGTCTGGTCGGCGTTCGACGGGTGCGAGGTGGACTAACGTAAAGAATTATTACGTCCCGCGGACTCGGAGATGCCGTACGCGGAAATATTTTTCATCGACGGGCGAGGCGCGGAGTCGCCCTTGGTGCGCGCGGCGGCGTCCCCGTGACCGGATCCGTGGACACTGTTGCCCTTCATCGATTGCCGATTTTTGTCTGGGTCGGCGTTCGACGGGTGCGAGGTGGACTAACGTAAAGAATTATTACGTCCCGCGGACTCGGAGTGCCGTACGCGGAAATATTTTTCATCGACGGGCGAGGCGCGGAGTCGCCCTTGGTGCGCGGCGGCGTCCCCGGTGACCGGATCCGTGGACACTGTGCCCTTCATCGATTGCCGATTTTTGTCTGGTCGGCGTTCGACGGGTGCGAGGTGGACTAACGTAAAATATTAATACGGCAAGTGGATGTGGTTTACCGGTATTATTCGGTGCGGGCATTCGGCGAGCACGTCCCGCGGACTCGGAGTGCCGTACGCGGAAATATTTTTTCCTCGACGGGCGAGGCGCGGAGTCGCCCTTGGTGTCGCCGGCGGCGTCCCCCGTGACCGGATCCGTGGACACTGTGCCCTTCATCGATTGCCGATTTTTGTCTGGTCGGCGTTCGACGGGTGCGAGGTGGACTAACGTAAAGAATTATTACGTTCCCGCGGACTCGGAGTGCCGTACGCGGAAATATTTTTCATCGACGGGCGAGGCGCGGAGTCGCCCTTGGTGCGCGGCGGCGTCCCCCGTGACCGGATCCGTGGACACTGTGCCCTTCATCGATTGCCGATTTTTGTCTGGTCGGCGTTCGACGGGTGCGAGATGGACTAACGTAAAGAATTATTACGTCCCGCGGACTCGGGAGTGCCGAACGCGGAAAAATTTTTCTTCGACGGGCGAGGCGCGGAGTCGCCCTTGGTGCGCGGCGGCGTCCCCGTGACCGGATCCGTGGACACTGTGCCCTTCATCGATTGCCGATTTTTGTCTGGTCGGCGTTCGACGGGTGCGAGGTGGACTAACGTAAAGAATTATTACGTCCCGCGGACTCGGAGTGCCGTACGCGGAAATATTTTTCCTCGACGGGCGAGGCGCGGAGTCGCCCTTGGTGCGCGGCGGCGTCCCCGTGACCGTGTCCGAACCACCGCGTGTGAAAATTCGATTTTTTTTTTTTCACTCGACGTCCTCGGTTATTCGTCGGTGCCGGGGGTGGGTGCACATGACGGCAGCCCCGGCGATGTCCGTCGACACGATTTCGAATTCAACTTTTCGAACGTAGTTTTTCCGTGTGCAATAACTCGTTAACCGTTGGTTCGATCTCGACGTACCCGAGACGTGTTCACGTCGTACGTTCCGAGTACTATAGGACACCGGTGTCCGCGACATTTAAATCGGTAATCCTTTATCCGCGGCCGTACCGCTACGCACGGAGATAGACCGATATTTGATTTTCGCTTAACCGCTACGCACTGTGATTGACTGTATTCCGACGGCGGGGGTCTCGGTCAACCGTTTTCACGGTTTGCCGGTGACATCGACCGTACCGTTCATCACGGGCAGACCGCAGAGTCGTTGTCCAGGGATATCCCCCCTTTGCCGAAAACCTTTACCGCGTAGAATTTCTGCGCTGACCGCGAACGTTACAGGGGTGATTACCGTCGCCGAGCTGCGCGCCCGCCGTACCGTCTCGTCGCACGGACCACCGTGTGTGAAAATTCGATTTTTTTTTTTCACTCGACGTCCTCGGTTATTCGTCGGTGCCGGGGTGGTGCACATGACGGCAGCCCCGGCGATGTCCGTCGACACGATTTCGAATTCAACTTTCGAACGTAGTTTTTCCGTGTGCAATAACTCGTTAACCGTTGGTTCGATCTCGACGTACCCGAGACGTTGTTCACGTCGTACGTTCCGAGTACTATAGGACACCGGTGTCCGCGACATTTAAATCGGGTAATCCTTTATCCGCGGCCGTACCGCTACGCACGGATTTTTGTGATTTTCGCCTAACCGCTACGCACGGTGATTGACGGATTTTCGATTCTCGGCTAACCGCTACGCACGGTGATGGCGAAGTTCCTTCGACTCGGGTGTACCACTACGCGTGAATACCCCCCGTCGCACATTGTGAAAA
>NC_083560.1:159099533-159157480 GCF_019925205.1 Metopolophium dirhodum | reverse complement strand
ACAAAATTGTCACAAAATTACGATAAGTTTATACAGTTGACAATGATACGGGCTTGACATATTATGCCTATGAGGTATTGGTTGTTTAAGCTTTCCTGTGTAGATAGGGCTGTTGATGTTTGTCATAGGTTGCTTCTGTCCTGCACTCTGCAGTATCCAGATGGTATACATTTTACAAGTGTTGCCCGACTAAAACTGGTTGCTGCCGATTGTTTCTTATTATGAATGGAGTATAGATACTTTACATTACCTTGTACATAGGTTATTTAACTTTCCATTTAATGAACTTTTGAAAGATAAATTTAAGGGCATTTAATGAAGTAAATAAATCTGCATGATTTTCTTAGATACAGTAGAGCCTCAATAACTCAAATGTTTATCATGGCCCTTGAAGTATTTTTAAGTTATACTTGAGGCTTATATACAAGGTGTTGTATTCTTATCTGTTTAGAAAATAAGTTTTCTGTCACACCAATTTAAAAAAAAAGGTGATGAAAAATGATTACTCTAAATAGATAATGTGCAACAGTTGCATAATCAAATGCTTGAAAATGTTGATTTACTTATCTAAAATATAACAACTATTGTTCATTTTTAAAACGGAATTTTAATGAAATGTTATAATTTTAACAGGTAATGCGTTGAAGCCAACAGCTCGTCAACCCACACACCCAGACCTGTGAAGGTAGAGCTCAGTTTAAGGGATAAGAAATCATGTATGTTGTGTAGACGTAAGGAGATAAGTGAACAGCTATATGGCCCACTATTCAAATTGGATGATGTTGTTATTCATCATTTTTGTATTGTAAGTGGATTTAATAAGCATTAATATATTATTAGTAAAATATAACTATAAACTTGTTTTCAGCTATTATCATCAAGGTCCATTCAACATGGTGCAGACAATGATGGAATATATGGATTTTTATTAAAAGACATAAGAGCCGAACTGTCTTGAGCATCTAAGCAAGTATGTTCTTCCTATATTTTGCAGTGTCTAGTATTATAGACATAAATAGTTAAAAATATTTGAAAATTGAAAGAAAACCAGGAAGACGGTCTTATATGAAACAAATCATGTTAGATTTAGATAAAGGAACTTACAAAAAAATTGGAAGGGTGAGAAATTAAAAATTTGAAAGTTCATAAATAAGGGCCACCCTAAATTGTTTACAACAGTGGTCAAAAGAATGTTTATTACTACGCCCAAATGTAAGTTTAGATAAAACATAATAGTTATTAGTTGTTAAACGTAACCATATCATATTATATAAAAAAATGTCGTTTTACTTGTTGTCTGAAGTATTTATTTAGTACAACTGAAAAAAATCTAATTATATTGATTTATGCAGATAATATAAGAATTAATTTGATTATAACTAATTAGAAACATGTTGAATAGTTTGTGTCTTATCACAAAAGTTATGTTTTATATTTTTGTTATTTAGTCTGAACCCACTTGATCAATATGTAGAAAGAATTTTATGCATTTTTACCATTCTTTTGATGATTTTGACATTCATAAAAGCACATATACCATTCCAGGAATAAACTATGACATTTTACCATCGTAAGAAACACATTATTTTATTACATATGAAATTTATATTATGTCTAAATTTACAATATTTTAATCACAATGTTTGTTTTTCTAGTTCAATACCTAGAACTATAAGTGTACGAAACTTTAGTGCTATGTTAAATGGTAATAGGTAAGATATTAATAATTATTAACTATTAGATAAAGACTATTTAACATAATTTTACAATAGTTGTACATTGACATTTCAAGATAAAAAACGTGTCATAAAATTTTTGTAAATATATATAAAACATTTTTAATAATGATAAAGCAATTCACAAATGATTCCAAGTCTGTTAACATAAGACTCAAAATTCATCGATAATTTTGTTGGTATATTGCAGCATACTATGAACAACCAACTAAACATAACAATATTATTATACTATTTGCTCAAATGCATTATGTTACACCAATAGTCCCTATAATTATAAATATTATGTGTTTGAATATTGTATTGTATATAAAAAAAATATTTTTATCTTAAAATATCTGAATTTTTATGTTTTGTCTAGAGAGTTCAGTGGAATGAACACTTTACTTCTAAATAATGGCCATCCTGGACAAAGTGGACACCAATAATTGGTAAGTACCTTCTTATTATAATTTTGTTAAGAGAACTCCATTCCCCATTATGTGTTTGCTCTTTGTTATAAATGTACAACATAGCAAAATGTACGTTCCAAATAATACATTTAATCAATTATTTTAAAACTTATAGTGGATTTAGGTACCTATTATACAATTTAATAGTAAGATTGTCTAGAGCATCTCTGAGACTTTTATTGATATTATAGTTTTGAATTTTGTTTTAAAATGCTCATAATTTTTAATTGAAAAGTCAATGATTAAAAAGCCTCTATAGTTTCCTGCATATTACCTTTAAATTTGAATAATATAGTGTTTTAGATTCTGATGTGTGTGTGTTTCTGTTTATATAGGATTAAAATATTCCTAATTAATATAACTATTATTTTTTTTTTTCTAGATATGAACCAGAGGAAGAAATCTACCGCTGTTCCATGCGTCGATATTTCGATAATATAGAGCAATGGGGTAGATACAATGATTTACACAAAGAAATCGGAGATTACGATCCGATAAAATGTATACATATCGTATAGATAAAAATAATTTTGTAAGGAATTAACATCTTTAATCTTTTGTTTTATTAGTTTTAGTTTTTTTTTGTATTATTGCTATTTAATTATTTTTATGAAGTTTTAGCCTAACAATGGTTAACTAACAGACATTGTTTACCTATTTTTTTTTATTGTGTATATAACTTTTTGTTACCTATTTATACTTTTTTGTGTTTGTACTAAGTACTTTCAGTTCTAAATTCCTAAACTATAAAATAAGGTTATTTTTTATTTTCCAAGTTGTTTAATTGTGTTCTCCAAAAATTCAATATTAAATAAAAGGATTATTATTCTTTAATCACTACTTGATTGTTTGTTAGTTTTTTGAATAGAAACTGCCAAAGTTTAAAAACAAAATTGTCACAAAATTACGATAAGTTTATACAGTTGACAATGATACGGGCTTGACATATTATGCCTATGAGGTATTGGTTGTTTAAGCTTTCCTGTGTAGATAGGGCTGTTGATGTTTGTCATAGGTTGCTTCTGTCCTGCACTCTGCAGTATCCAGATGGTATACATTTTACAAGTGTTGCCCGACTAAAACTGGTTGCTGCCGATTGTTTCTTATTATGAATGGAGTATAGATACTTTACATTACCTTGTACATAGGTTATTTAACTTTCCATTTAATGAACTTTTGAAAGATAAATTTAAGGGCATTTAATGAAGTAAATAAATCTGCATGATTTTCTTAGATACAGTAGAGCCTCAATAACTCAAATGTTTATCATGGCCCTTGAAGTATTTTTAAGTTATACTTGAGGCTTATATACAAGGTGTTGTATTCTTATCTGTTTAGAAAATAAGTTTTCTGTCACACCAATTTAAAAAAAAAGGTGATGAAAAATGATTACTCTAAATAGATAATGTGCAACAGTTGCATAATCAAATGCTTGAAAATGTTGATTTACTTATCTAAAATATAACAACTATTGTTCATTTTTAAAACGGAATTTTAATGAAATGTTATAATTTTAACAGGTAATGCGTTGAAGCCAACAGCTCGTCAACCCACACACCCAGACCTGTGAAGGTAGAGCTCAGTTTAAGGGATAAGAAATCATGTATGTTGTGTAGACGTAAGGAGATAAGTGAACAGCTATATGGCCCACTATTCAAATTGGATGATGTTGTTATTCATCATTTTTGTATTGTAAGTGGATTTAATAAGCATTAATATATTATTAGTAAAATATAACTATAAACTTGTTTTCAGCTATTATCATCAAGGTCCATTCAACATGGTGCAGACAATGATGGAATATATGGATTTTTATTAAAAGACATAAGAGCCGAACTGTCTTGAGCATCTAAGCAAGTATGTTCTTCCTATATTTTGCAGTGTCTAGTATTATAGACATAAATAGTTAAAAATATTTGAAAATTGAAAGAAAACCAGGAAGACGGTCTTATATGAAACAAATCATGTTAGATTTAGATAAAGGAACTTACAAAAAAATTGGAAGGGTGAGAAATTAAAAATTTGAAAGTTCATAAATAAGGGCCACCCTAAATTGTTTACAACAGTGGTCAAAAGAATGTTTATTACTACGCCCAAATGTAAGTTTAGATAAAACATAATAGTTATTAGTTGTTAAACGTAACCATATCATATTATATAAAAAATGTCGTTTTACTTGTTGTCTGAAGTATTTATTTAGTACAACTGAAAAAAATCTAATTATATTGATTTATGCAGATAATATAAGAATTAATTTGATTATAACTAATTAGAAACATGTTGAATAGTTTGTGTCTTATCACAAAAGTTATGTTTTATATTTTTGTTATTTAGTCTGAACCCACTTGATCAATATGTAGAAAGAATTTTATGCATTTTTACCATTCTTTTGATGATTTTGACATTCATAAAAGCACATATACCATTCCAGGAATAAACTATGACATTTTACCATCGTAAGAAACACATTATTTTATTACATATGAAATTTATATTATGTCTAAATTTACAATATTTTAATCACAATGTTTGTTTTTCTAGTTCAATACCTAGAACTATAAGTGTACGAAACTTTAGTGCTATGTTAAATGGTAATAGGTAAGATATTAATAATTATTAACTATTAGATAAAGACTATTTAACATAATTTTACAATAGTTGTACATTGACATTTCAAGATAAAAAACGTGTCATAAAATTTTTGTAAATATATATAAAACATTTTTAATAATGATAAAGCAATTCACAAATGATTCCAAGTCTGTTAACATAAGACTCAAAATTCATCGATAATTTTGTTGGTATATTGCAGCATACTATGAACAACCAACTAAACATAACAATATTATTATACTATTTGCTCAAATGCATTATGTTACACCAATAGTCCCTATAATTATAAATATTATGTGTTTGAATATTGTATTGTATATAAAAAAAATATTTTTATCTTAAAATATCTGAATTTTTATGTTTTGTCTAGAGAGTTCAGTGGAATGAACACTTTACTTCTAAATAATGGCCATCCTGGACAAAGTGGACACCAATAATTGGTAAGTACCTTCTTATTATAATTTTGTTAAGAGAACTCCATTCCCCATTATGTGTTTGCTCTTTGTTATAAATGTACAACATAGCAAAATGTACGTTCCAAATAATACATTTAATCAATTATTTTAAAACTTATAGTGGATTTAGGTACCTATTATACAATTTAATAGTAAGATTGTCTAGAGCATCTCTGAGACTTTTATTGATATTATAGTTTTGAATTTTGTTTTAAAATGCTCATAATTTTTAATTGAAAAGTCAATGATTAAAAAGCCTCTATAGTTTCCTGCATATTACCTTTAAATTTGAATAATATAGTGTTTTAGATTCTGATGTGTGTGTGTTTCTGTTTATATAGGATTAAAATATTCCTAATTAATATAACTATTATTTTTTTTTTTCTAGATATGAACCAGAGGAAGAAATCTACCGCTGTTCCATGCGTCGATATTTCGATAATATAGAGCAATGGGGTAGATACAATGATTTACACAAAGAAATCGGAGATTACGATCCGATAAAATGTATACATATCGTATAGATAAAAATAATTTTGTAAGGAATTAACATCTTTAATCTTTTGTTTTATTAGTTTTAGTTTTTTTTTGTATTATTGCTATTTAATTATTTTTATGAAGTTTTAGCCTAACAATGGTTAACTAACAGACATTGTTTACCTATTTTTTTTTATTGTGTATATAACTTTTTGTTACCTATTTATACTTTTTTGTGTTTGTACTAAGTACTTTCAGTTCTAAATTCCTAAACTATAAAATAAGGTTATTTTTTATTTTCCAAGTTGTTTAATTGTGTTCTCCAAAAATTCAATATTAAATAAAAGGATTATTATTCTTTAATCACTACTTGATTGTTTGTTAGTTTTTTGAATAGAAACTGCCAAAGTTTAAAAACAAAATTGTCACAAAATTACGATAAGTTTATACAGTTGACAATGATACGGGCTTGACATATTATGCCTATGAGGTATTGGTTGTTTAAGCTTTCCTGTGTAGATAGGGCTGTTGATGTTTGTCATAGGTTGCTTCTGTCCTGCACTCTGCAGTATCCAGATGGTATACATTTTACAAGTGTTGCCCGACTAAAACTGGTTGCTGCCGATTGTTTCTTATTATGAATGGAGTATAGATACTTTACATTACCTTGTACATAGGTTATTTAACTTTCCATTTAATGAACTTTTGAAAGATAAATTTAAGGGCATTTAATGAAGTAAATAAATCTGCATGATTTTCTTAGATACAGTAGAGCCTCAATAACTCAAATGTTTATCATGGCCCTTGAAGTATTTTTAAGTTATACTTGAGGCTTATATACAAGGTGTTGTATTCTTATCTGTTTAGAAAATAAGTTTTCTGTCACACCAATTTAAAAAAAAAGGTGATGAAAAATGATTACTCTAAATAGATAATGTGCAACAGTTGCATAATCAAATGCTTGAAAATGTTGATTTACTTATCTAAAATATAACAACTATTGTTCATTTTTAAAACGGAATTTTAATGAAATGTTATAATTTTAACAGGTAATGCGTTGAAGCCAACAGCTCGTCAACCCACACACCCAGACCTGTGAAGGTAGAGCTCAGTTTAAGGGATAAGAAATCATGTATGTTGTGTAGACGTAAGGAGATAAGTGAACAGCTATATGGCCCACTATTCAAATTGGATGATGTTGTTATTCATCATTTTTGTATTGTAAGTGGATTTAATAAGCATTAATATATTATTAGTAAAATATAACTATAAACTTGTTTTCAGCTATTATCATCAAGGTCCATTCAACATGGTGCAGACAATGATGGAATATATGGATTTTTATTAAAAGACATAAGAGCCGAACTGTCTTGAGCATCTAAGCAAGTATGTTCTTCCTATATTTTGCAGTGTCTAGTATTATAGACATAAATAGTTAAAAATATTTGAAAATTGAAAGAAAACCAGGAAGACGGTCTTATATGAAACAAATCATGTTAGATTTAGATAAAGGAACTTACAAAAAAATTGGAAGGGTGAGAAATTAAAAATTTGAATGTTCATAAATAAGGGCCACCCTAAATTGTTTACAACAGTGGTCAAAAGAATGTTTATTACTACGCCCAAATGTAAGTTTAGATAAAACATAATAGTTATTAGTTGTTAAACGTAACCATATCATATTATATAAAAAATGTCGTTTTACTTGTTGTCTGAAGTATTTATTTAGTACAACTGAAAAAAATCTAATTATATTGATTTATGCAGATAATATAAGAATTAATTTGATTATAACTAATTAGAAACATGTTGAATAGTTTGTGTCTTATCACAAAAGTTATGTTTTATATTTTTGTTATTTAGTCTGAACCCACTTGATCAATATGTAGAAAGAATTTTATGCATTTTTACCATTCTTTTGATGATTTTGACATTCATAAAAGCACATATACCATTCCAGGAATAAACTATGACATTTTACCATCGTAAGAAACACATTATTTTATTACATATGAAATTTATATTATGTCTAAATTTACAATATTTTAATCACAATGTTTGTTTTTCTAGTTCAATACCTAGAACTATAAGTGTACGAAACTTTAGTGCTATGTTAAATGGTAATAGGTAAGATATTAATAATTATTAACTATTAGATAAAGACTATTTAACATAATTTTACAATAGTTGTACATTGACATTTCAAGATAAAAAACGTGTCATAAAATTTTTGTAAATATATATAAAACATTTTTAATAATGATAAAGCAATTCACAAATGATTCCAAGTCTGTTAACATAAGACTCAAAATTCATCGATAATTTTGTTGGTATATTGCAGCATACTATGAACAACCAACTAAACATAACAATATTATTATACTATTTGCTCAAATGCATTATGTTACACCAATAGTCCCTATAATTATAAATATTATGTGTTTGAATATTGTATTGTATATAAAAAAAATATTTTTATCTTAAAATATCTGAATTTTTATGTTTTGTCTAGAGAGTTCAGTGGAATGAACACTTTACTTCTAAATAATGGCCATCCTGGACAAAGTGGACACCAATAATTGGTAAGTACCTTCTTATTATAATTTTGTTAAGAGAACTCCATTCCCCATTATGTGTTTGCTCTTTGTTATAAATGTACAACATAGCAAAATGTACGTTCCAAATAATACATTTAATCAATTATTTTAAAACTTATAGTGGATTTAGGTACCTATTATACAATTTAATAGTAAGATTGTCTAGAGCATCTCTGAGACTTTTATTGATATTATAGTTTTGAATTTTGTTTTAAAATGCTCATAATTTTTAATTGAAAAGTCAATGATTAAAAAGCCTCTATAGTTTCCTGCATATTACCTTTAAATTTGAATAATATAGTGTTTTAGATTCTGATGTGTGTGTGTTTCTGTTTATATAGGATTAAAATATTCCTAATTAATATAACTATTATTTTTTTTTTTCTAGATATGAACCAGAGGAAGAAATCTACCGCTGTTCCATGCGTCGATATTTCGATAATATAGAGCAATGGGGTAGATACAATGATTTACACAAAGAAATCGGAGATTACGATCCGATAAAATGTATACATATCGTATAGATAAAAATAATTTTGTAAGGAATTAACATCTTTAATCTTTTGTTTTATTAGTTTTAGTTTTTTTTTGTATTATTGCTATTTAATTATTTTTATGAAGTTTTAGCCTAACAATGGTTAACTAACAGACATTGTTTACCTATTTTTTTTTATTGTGTATATAACTTTTTGTTACCTATTTATACTTTTTTGTGTTTGTACTAAGTACTTTCAGTTCTAAATTCCTAAACTATAAAATAAGGTTATTTTTTATTTTCCAAGTTGTTTAATTGTGTTCTCCAAAAATTCAATATTAAATAAAAGGATTATTATTCTTTAATCACTACTTGATTGTTTGTTAGTTTTTTGAATAGAAACTGCCAAAGTTTAAAAACAAAATTGTCACAAAATTACGATAAGTTTATACAGTTGACAATGATACGGGCTTGACATATTATGCCTATGAGGTATTGGTTGTTTAAGCTTTCCTGTGTAGATAGGGCTGTTGATGTTTGTCATAGGTTGCTTCTGTCCTGCACTCTGCAGTATCCAGATGGTATACATTTTACAAGTGTTGCCCGACTAAAACTGGTTGCTGCCGATTGTTTCTTATTATGAATGGAGTATAGATACTTTACATTACCTTGTACATAGGTTATTTAACTTTCCATTTAATGAACTTTTGAAAGATAAATTTAAGGGCATTTAATGAAGTAAATAAATCTGCATGATTTTCTTAGATACAGTAGAGCCTCAATAACTCAAATGTTTATCATGGCCCTTGAAGTATTTTTAAGTTATACTTGAGGCTTATATACAAGGTGTTGTATTCTTATCTGTTTAGAAAATAAGTTTTCTGTCACACCAATTTAAAAAAAAAGGTGATGAAAAATGATTACTCTAAATAGATAATGTGCAACAGTTGCATAATCAAATGCTTGAAAATGTTGATTTACTTATCTAAAATATAACAACTATTGTTCATTTTTAAAACGGAATTTTAATGAAATGTTATAATTTTAACAGGTAATGCGTTGAAGCCAACAGCTCGTCAACCCACACACCCAGACCTGTGAAGGTAGAGCTCAGTTTAAGGGATAAGAAATCATGTATGTTGTGTAGACGTAAGGAGATAAGTGAACAGCTATATGGCCCACTATTCAAATTGGATGATGTTGTTATTCATCATTTTTGTATTGTAAGTGGATTTAATAAGCATTAATATATTATTAGTAAAATATAACTATAAACTTGTTTTCAGCTATTATCATCAAGGTCCATTCAACATGGTGCAGACAATGATGGAATATATGGATTTTTATTAAAAGACATAAGAGCCGAACTGTCTTGAGCATCTAAGCAAGTATGTTCTTCCTATATTTTGCAGTGTCTAGTATTATAGACATAAATAGTTAAAAATATTTGAAAATTGAAAGAAAACCAGGAAGACGGTCTTATATGAAACAAATCATGTTAGATTTAGATAAAGGAACTTACAAAAAAATTGGAAGGGTGAGAAATTAAAAATTTGAATGTTCATAAATAAGGGCCACCCTAAATTGTTTACAACAGTGGTCAAAAGAATGTTTATTACTACGCCCAAATGTAAGTTTAGATAAAACATAATAGTTATTAGTTGTTAAACGTAACCATATCATATTATATAAAAAATGTCGTTTTACTTGTTGTCTGAAGTATTTATTTAGTACAACTGAAAAAAATCTAATTATATTGATTTATGCAGATAATATAAGAATTAATTTGATTATAACTAATTAGAAACATGTTGAATAGTTTGTGTCTTATCACAAAAGTTATGTTTTATATTTTTGTTATTTAGTCTGAACCCACTTGATCAATATGTAGAAAGAATTTTATGCATTTTTACCATTCTTTTGATGATTTTGACATTCATAAAAGCACATATACCATTCCAGGAATAAACTATGACATTTTACCATCGTAAGAAACACATTATTTTATTACATATGAAATTTATATTATGTCTAAATTTACAATATTTTAATCACAATGTTTGTTTTTCTAGTTCAATACCTAGAACTATAAGTGTACGAAACTTTAGTGCTATGTTAAATGGTAATAGGTAAGATATTAATAATTATTAACTATTAGATAAAGACTATTTAACATAATTTTACAATAGTTGTACATTGACATTTCAAGATAAAAAACGTGTCATAAAATTTTTGTAAATATATATAAAACATTTTTAATAATGATAAAGCAATTCACAAATGATTCCAAGTCTGTTAACATAAGACTCAAAATTCATCGATAATTTTGTTGGTATATTGCAGCATACTATGAACAACCAACTAAACATAACAATATTATTATACTATTTGCTCAAATGCATTATGTTACACCAATAGTCCCTATAATTATAAATATTATGTGTTTGAATATTGTATTGTATATAAAAAAAATATTTTTATCTTAAAATATCTGAATTTTTATGTTTTGTCTAGAGAGTTCAGTGGAATGAACACTTTACTTCTAAATAATGGCCATCCTGGACAAAGTGGACACCAATAATTGGTAAGTACCTTCTTATTATAATTTTGTTAAGAGAACTCCATTCCCCATTATGTGTTTGCTCTTTGTTATAAATGTACAACATAGCAAAATGTACGTTCCAAATAATACATTTAATCAATTATTTTAAAACTTATAGTGGATTTAGGTACCTATTATACAATTTAATAGTAAGATTGTCTAGAGCATCTCTGAGACTTTTATTGATATTATAGTTTTGAATTTTGTTTTAAAATGCTCATAATTTTTAATTGAAAAGTCAATGATTAAAAAGCCTCTATAGTTTCCTGCATATTACCTTTAAATTTGAATAATATAGTGTTTTAGATTCTGATGTGTGTGTGTTTCTGTTTATATAGGATTAAAATATTCCTAATTAATATAACTATTATTTTTTTTTTTCTAGATATGAACCAGAGGAAGAAATCTACCGCTGTTCCATGCGTCGATATTTCGATAATATAGAGCAATGGGGTAGATACAATGATTTACACAAAGAAATCGGAGATTACGATCCGATAAAATGTATACATATCGTATAGATAAAAATAATTTTGTAAGGAATTAACATCTTTAATCTTTTGTTTTATTAGTTTTAGTTTTTTTTTGTATTATTGCTATTTAATTATTTTTATGAAGTTTTAGCCTAACAATGGTTAACTAACAGACATTGTTTACCTATTTTTTTTTATTGTGTATATAACTTTTTGTTACCTATTTATACTTTTTTGTGTTTGTACTAAGTACTTTCAGTTCTAAATTCCTAAACTATAAAATAAGGTTATTTTTTATTTTCCAAGTTGTTTAATTGTGTTCTCCAAAAATTCAATATTAAATAAAAGGATTATTATTCTTTAATCACTACTTGATTGTTTGTTAGTTTTTTGAATAGAAACTGCCAAAGTTTAAAAACAAAATTGTCACAAAATTACGATAAGTTTATACAGTTGACAATGATACGGGCTTGACATATTATGCCTATGAGGTATTGGTTGTTTAAGCTTTCCTGTGTAGATAGGGCTGTTGATGTTTGTCATAGGTTGCTTCTGTCCTGCACTCTGCAGTATCCAGATGGTATACATTTTACAAGTGTTGCCCGACTAAAACTGGTTGCTGCCGATTGTTTCTTATTATGAATGGAGTATAGATACTTTACATTACCTTGTACATAGGTTATTTAACTTTCCATTTAATGAACTTTTGAAAGATAAATTTAAGGGCATTTAATGAAGTAAATAAATCTGCATGATTTTCTTAGATACAGTAGAGCCTCAATAACTCAAATGTTTATCATGGCCCTTGAAGTATTTTTAAGTTATACTTGAGGCTTATATACAAGGTGTTGTATTCTTATCTGTTTAGAAAATAAGTTTTCTGTCACACCAATTTAAAAAAAAAGGTGATGAAAAATGATTACTCTAAATAGATAATGTGCAACAGTTGCATAATCAAATGCTTGAAAATGTTGATTTACTTATCTAAAATATAACAACTATTGTTCATTTTTAAAACGGAATTTTAATGAAATGTTATAATTTTAACAGGTAATGCGTTGAAGCCAACAGCTCGTCAACCCACACACCCAGACCTGTGAAGGTAGAGCTCAGTTTAAGGGATAAGAAATCATGTATGTTGTGTAGACGTAAGGAGATAAGTGAACAGCTATATGGCCCACTATTCAAATTGGATGATGTTGTTATTCATCATTTTTGTATTGTAAGTGGATTTAATAAGCATTAATATATTATTAGTAAAATATAACTATAAACTTGTTTTCAGCTATTATCATCAAGGTCCATTCAACATGGTGCAGACAATGATGGAATATATGGATTTTTATTAAAAGACATAAGAGCCGAACTGTCTTGAGCATCTAAGCAAGTATGTTCTTCCTATATTTTGCAGTGTCTAGTATTATAGACATAAATAGTTAAAAATATTTGAAAATTGAAAGAAAACCAGGAAGACGGTCTTATATGAAACAAATCATGTTAGATTTAGATAAAGGAACTTACAAAAAAATTGGAAGGGTGAGAAATTAAAAATTTGAATGTTCATAAATAAGGGCCACCCTAAATTGTTTACAACAGTGGTCAAAAGAATGTTTATTACTACGCCCAAATGTAAGTTTAGATAAAACATAATAGTTATTAGTTGTTAAACGTAACCATATCATATTATATAAAAAATGTCGTTTTACTTGTTGTCTGAAGTATTTATTTAGTACAACTGAAAAAAATCTAATTATATTGATTTATGCAGATAATATAAGAATTAATTTGATTATAACTAATTAGAAACATGTTGAATAGTTTGTGTCTTATCACAAAAGTTATGTTTTATATTTTTGTTATTTAGTCTGGACCCACTTGATCAATATGTAGAAAGAATTTTATGCATTTTTACCATTCTTTTGATGATTTTGACATTCATAAAAGCACATATACCATTCCAGGAATAAACTATGACATTTTACCATCGTAAGAAACACATTATTTTATTACATGTGAAATTTATATTATGTCTAAATTTACAATATTTTAATCACAATGTTTGTTTTTCTAGTTCAATACCTAGAACTATAAGTGTACGAAACTTTAGTGCTATGTTAAATGGTAATAGGTAAGATATTAATAATTATTAACTATTAGATAAAGACTATTTAACATAATTTTACAATAGTTGTACATTGACATTTCAAGATAAAAAACGTGTCATAAAATTTTTGTAAATATATATAAAACATTTTTAATAATGATAAAGCAATTCACAAATGATTCCAAGTCTGTTAACATAAGACTCAAAATTCATCGATAATTTTGTTGGTATATTGCAGCATACTATGAACAACCAACTAAACATAACAATATTATTATACTATTTGCTCAAATGCATTATGTTACACCAATAGTCCCTATAATTATAAATATTATGTGTTTGAATATTGTATTGTATATAAAAAAAATATTTTTATCTTAAAATATCTGAATTTTTATGTTTTGTCTAGAGAGTTCAGTGGAATGAACACTTTACTTCTAAATAATGGCCATCCTGGACAAAGTGGACACCAATAATTGGTAAGTACCTTCTTATTATAATTTTGTTAAGAGAACTCCATTCCCCATTATGTGTTTGCTCTTTGTTATAAATGTACAACATAGCAAAATGTACGTTCCAAATAATACATTTAATCAATTATTTTAAAACTTATAGTGGATTTAGGTACCTATTATACAATTTAATAGTAAGATTGTCTAGAGCATCTCTGAGACTTTTATTGATATTATAGTTTTGAATTTTGTTTTAAAATGCTCATAATTTTTAATTGAAAAGTCAATGATTAAAAAGCCTCTATAGTTTCCTGCATATTACCTTTAAATTTGAATAATATAGTGTTTTAGATTCTGATGTGTGTGTGTTTCTGTTTATATAGGATTAAAATATTCCTAATTAATATAACTATTATTTTTTTTTTTCTAGATATGAACCAGAGGAAGAAATCTACCGCTGTTCCATGCGTCGATATTTCGATAATATAGAGCAATGGGGTAGATACAATGATTTACACAAAGAAATCGGAGATTACGATCCGATAAAATGTATACATATCGTATAGATAAAAATAATTTTGTAAGGAATTAACATCTTTAATCTTTTGTTTTATTAGTTTTAGTTTTTTTTGTATTATTGCTATTTAATTATTTTTATGAAGTTTTAGCCTAACAATGGTTAACTAACAGACATTGTTTACCTATTTTTTTTTATTGTGTATATAACTTTTTGTTACCTATTTATACTTTTTTGTGTTTGTACTAAGTACTTTCAGTTCTAAATTCCTAAACTATAAAATAAGGTTATTTTTTATTTTCCAAGTTGTTTAATTGTGTTCTCCAAAAATTCAATATTAAATAAAAGGATTATTATTCTTTAATCACTACTTGATTGTTTGTTAGTTTTTTGAATAGAAACTGCCAAAGTTTAAAAACAAAATTGTCACAAAATTACGATAAGTTTATACAGTTGACAATGATACGGGCTTGACATATTATGCCTATGAGGTATTGGTTGTTTAAGCTTTCCTGTGTAGATAGGGCTGTTGATGTTTGTCATAGGTTGCTTCTGTCCTGCACTCTGCAGTATCCAGATGGTATACATTTTACAAGTGTTGCCCGACTAAAACTGGTTGCTGCCGATTGTTTCTTATTATGAATGGAGTATAGATACTTTACATTACCTTGTACATAGGTTATTTAACTTTCCATTTAATGAACTTTTGAAAGATAAATTTAAGGGCATTTAATGAAGTAAATAAATCTGCATGATTTTCTTAGATACAGTAGAGCCTCAATAACTCAAATGTTTATCATGGCCCTTGAAGTATTTTTAAGTTATACTTGAGGCTTATATACAAGGTGTTGTATTCTTATCTGTTTAGAAAATAAGTTTTCTGTCACACCAATTTAAAAAAAAAGGTGATGAAAAATGATTACTCTAAATAGATAATGTGCAACAGTTGCATAATCAAATGCTTGAAAATGTTGATTTACTTATCTAAAATATAACAACTATTGTTCATTTTTAAAACGGAATTTTAATGAAATGTTATAATTTTAACAGGTAATGCGTTGAAGCCAACAGCTCGTCAACCCACACACCCAGACCTGTGAAGGTAGAGCTCAGTTTAAGGGATAAGAAATCATGTATGTTGTGTAGACGTAAGGAGATAAGTGAACAGCTATATGGCCCACTATTCAAATTGGATGATGTTGTTATTCATCATTTTTGTATTGTAAGTGGATTTAATAAGCATTAATATATTATTAGTAAAATATAACTATAAACTTGTTTTCAGCTATTATCATCAAGGTCCATTCAACATGGTGCAGACAATGATGGAATATATGGATTTTTATTAAAAGACATAAGAGCCGAACTGTCTTGAGCATCTAAGCAAGTATGTTCTTCCTATATTTTGCAGTGTCTAGTATTATAGACATAAATAGTTAAAAATATTTGAAAATTGAAAGAAAACCAGGAAGACGGTCTTATATGAAACAAATCATGTTAGATTTAGATAAAGGAACTTACAAAAAAATTGGAAGGGTGAGAAATTAAAAATTTGAATGTTCATAAATAAGGGCCACCCTAAATTGTTTACAACAGTGGTCAAAAGAATGTTTATTACTACGCCCAAATGTAAGTTTAGATAAAACATAATAGTTATTAGTTGTTAAACGTAACCATATCATATTATATAAAAAATGTCGTTTTACTTGTTGTCTGAAGTATTTATTTAGTACAACTGAAAAAAATCTAATTATATTGATTTATGCAGATAATATAAGAATTAATTTGATTATAACTAATTAGAAACATGTTGAATAGTTTGTGTCTTATCACAAAAGTTATGTTTTATATTTTTGTTATTTAGTCTGAACCCACTTGATCAATATGTAGAAAGAATTTTATGCATTTTTACCATTCTTTTGATGATTTTGACATTCATAAAAGCACATATACCATTCCAGGAATAAACTATGACATTTTACCATCGTAAGAAACACATTATTTTATTACATATGAAATTTATATTATGTCTAAATTTACAATATTTTAATCACAATGTTTGTTTTTCTAGTTCAATACCTAGAACTATAAGTGTACGAAACTTTAGTGCTATGTTAAATGGTAATAGGTAAGATATTAATAATTATTAACTATTAGATAAAGACTATTTAACATAATTTTACAATAGTTGTACATTGACATTTCAAGATAAAAAACGTGTCATAAAATTTTTGTAAATATATATAAAACATTTTTAATAATGATAAAGCAATTCACAAATGATTCCAAGTCTGTTAACATAAGACTCAAAATTCATCGATAATTTTGTTGGTATATTGCAGCATACTATGAACAACCAACTAAACATAACAATATTATTATACTATTTGCTCAAATGCATTATGTTACACCAATAGTCCCTATAATTATAAATATTATGTGTTTGAATATTGTATTGTATATAAAAAAAATATTTTTATCTTAAAATATCTGAATTTTTATGTTTTGTCTAGAGAGTTCAGTGGAATGAACACTTTACTTCTAAATAATGGCCATCCTGGACAAAGTGGACACCAATAATTGGTAAGTACCTTCTTATTATAATTTTGTTAAGAGAACTCCATTCCCCATTATGTGTTTGCTCTTTGTTATAAATGTACAACATAGCAAAATGTACGTTCCAAATAATACATTTAATCAATTATTTTAAAACTTATAGTGGATTTAGGTACCTATTATACAATTTAATAGTAAGATTGTCTAGAGCATCTCTGAGACTTTTATTGATATTATAGTTTTGAATTTTGTTTTAAAATGCTCATAATTTTTAATTGAAAAGTCAATGATTAAAAAGCCTCTATAGTTTCCTGCATATTACCTTTAAATTTGAATAATATAGTGTTTTAGATTCTGATGTGTGTGTGTTTCTGTTTATATAGGATTAAAATATTCCTAATTAATATAACTATTATTTTTTTTTTTCTAGATATGAACCAGAGGAAGAAATCTACCGCTGTTCCATGCGTCGATATTTCGATAATATAGAGCAATGGGGTAGATACAATGATTTACACAAAGAAATCGGAGATTACGATCCGATAAAATGTATACATATCGTATAGATAAAAATAATTTTGTAAGGAATTAACATCTTTAATCTTTTGTTTTATTAGTTTTAGTTTTTTTTTGTATTATTGCTATTTAATTATTTTTATGAAGTTTTAGCCTAACAATGGTTAACTAACAGACATTGTTTACCTATTTTTTTTTATTGTGTATATAACTTTTTGTTACCTATTTATACTTTTTTGTGTTTGTACTAAGTACTTTCAGTTCTAAATTCCTAAACTATAAAATAAGGTTATTTTTTATTTTCCAAGTTGTTTAATTGTGTTCTCCAAAAATTCAATATTAAATAAAAGGATTATTATTCTTTAATCACTACTTGATTGTTTGTTAGTTTTTTGAATAGAAACTGCCAAAGTTTAAAAACAAAATTGTCACAAAATTACGATAAGTTTATACAGTTGACAATGATACGGGCTTGACATATTATGCCTATGAGGTATTGGTTGTTTAAGCTTTCCTGTGTAGATAGGGCTGTTGATGTTTGTCATAGGTTGCTTCTGTCCTGCACTCTGCAGTATCCAGATGGTATACATTTTACAAGTGTTGCCCGACTAAAACTGGTTGCTGCCGATTGTTTCTTATTATGAATGGAGTATAGATACTTTACATTACCTTGTACATAGGTTATTTAACTTTCCATTTAATGAACTTTTGAAAGATAAATTTAAGGGCATTTAATGAAGTAAATAAATCTGCATGATTTTCTTAGATACAGTAGAGCCTCAATAACTCAAATGTTTATCATGGCCCTTGAAGTATTTTTAAGTTATACTTGAGGCTTATATACAAGGTGTTGTATTCTTATCTGTTTAGAAAATAAGTTTTCTGTCACACCAATTTAAAAAAAAAGGTGATGAAAAATGATTACTCTAAATAGATAATGTGCAACAGTTGCATAATCAAATGCTTGAAAATGTTGATTTACTTATCTAAAATATAACAACTATTGTTCATTTTTAAAACGGAATTTTAATGAAATGTTATAATTTTAACAGGTAATGCGTTGAAGCCAACAGCTCGTCAACCCACACACCCAGACCTGTGAAGGTAGAGCTCAGTTTAAGGGATAAGAAATCATGTATGTTGTGTAGACGTAAGGAGATAAGTGAACAGCTATATGGCCCACTATTCAAATTGGATGATGTTGTTATTCATCATTTTTGTATTGTAAGTGGATTTAATAAGCATTAATATATTATTAGTAAAATATAACTATAAACTTGTTTTCAGCTATTATCATCAAGGTCCATTCAACATGGTGCAGACAATGATGGAATATATGGATTTTTATTAAAAGACATAAGAGCCGAACTGTCTTGAGCATCTAAGCAAGTATGTTCTTCCTATATTTTGCAGTGTCTAGTATTATAGACATAAATAGTTAAAAATATTTGAAAATTGAAAGAAAACCAGGAAGACGGTCTTATATGAAACAAATCATGTTAGATTTAGATAAAGGAACTTACAAAAAAATTGGAAGGGTGAGAAATTAAAAATTTGAATGTTCATAAATAAGGGCCACCCTAAATTGTTTACAACAGTGGTCAAAAGAATGTTTATTACTACGCCCAAATGTAAGTTTAGATAAAACATAATAGTTATTAGTTGTTAAACGTAACCATATCATATTATATAAAAAATGTCGTTTTACTTGTTGTCTGAAGTATTTATTTAGTACAACTGAAAAAAATCTAATTATATTGATTTATGCAGATAATATAAGAATTAATTTGATTATAACTAATTAGAAACATGTTGAATAGTTTGTGTCTTATCACAAAAGTTATGTTTTATATTTTTGTTATTTAGTCTGAACCCACTTGATCAATATGTAGAAAGAATTTTATGCATTTTTACCATTCTTTTGATGATTTTGACATTCATAAAAGCACATATACCATTCCAGGAATAAACTATGACATTTTACCATCGTAAGAAACACATTATTTTATTACATATGAAATTTATATTATGTCTAAATTTACAATATTTTAATCACAATGTTTGTTTTTCTAGTTCAATACCTAGAACTATAAGTGTACGAAACTTTAGTGCTATGTTAAATGGTAATAGGTAAGATATTAATAATTATTAACTATTAGATAAAGACTATTTAACATAATTTTACAATAGTTGTACATTGACATTTCAAGATAAAAAACGTGTCATAAAATTTTTGTAAATATATATAAAACATTTTTAATAATGATAAAGCAATTCACAAATGATTCCAAGTCTGTTAACATAAGACTCAAAATTCATCGATAATTTTGTTGGTATATTGCAGCATACTATGAACAACCAACTAAACATAACAATATTATTATACTATTTGCTCAAATGCATTATGTTACACCAATAGTCCCTATAATTATAAATATTATGTGTTTGAATATTGTATTGTATATAAAAAAAATATTTTTATCTTAAAATATCTGAATTTTTATGTTTTGTCTAGAGAGTTCAGTGGAATGAACACTTTACTTCTAAATAATGGCCATCCTGGACAAAGTGGACACCAATAATTGGTAAGTACCTTCTTATTATAATTTTGTTAAGAGAACTCCATTCCCCATTATGTGTTTGCTCTTTGTTATAAATGTACAACATAGCAAAATGTACGTTCCAAATAATACATTTAATCAATTATTTTAAAACTTATAGTGGATTTAGGTACCTATTATACAATTTAATAGTAAGATTGTCTAGAGCATCTCTGAGACTTTTATTGATATTATAGTTTTGAATTTTGTTTTAAAATGCTCATAATTTTTAATTGAAAAGTCAATGATTAAAAAGCCTCTATAGTTTCCTGCATATTACCTTTAAATTTGAATAATATAGTGTTTTAGATTCTGATGTGTGTGTGTTTCTGTTTATATAGGATTAAAATATTCCTAATTAATATAACTATTATTTTTTTTTTTCTAGATATGAACCAGAGGAAGAAATCTACCGCTGTTCCATGCGTCGATATTTCGATAATATAGAGCAATGGGGTAGATACAATGATTTACACAAAGAAATCGGAGATTACGATCCGATAAAATGTATACATATCGTATAGATAAAAATAATTTTGTAAGGAATTAACATCTTTAATCTTTTGTTTTATTAGTTTTAGTTTTTTTTTGTATTATTGCTATTTAATTATTTTTATGAAGTTTTAGCCTAACAATGGTTAACTAACAGACATTGTTTACCTATTTTTTTTTATTGTGTATATAACTTTTTGTTACCTATTTATACTTTTTTGTGTTTGTACTAAGTACTTTCAGTTCTAAATTCCTAAACTATAAAATAAGGTTATTTTTTATTTTCCAAGTTGTTTAATTGTGTTCTCCAAAAATTCAATATTAAATAAAAGGATTATTATTCTTTAATCACTACTTGATTGTTTGTTAGTTTTTTGAATAGAAACTGCCAAAGTTTAAAAACAAAATTGTCACAAAATTACGATAAGTTTATACAGTTGACAATGATACGGGCTTGACATATTATGCCTATGAGGTATTGGTTGTTTAAGCTTTCCTGTGTAGATAGGGCTGTTGATGTTTGTCATAGGTTGCTTCTGTCCTGCACTCTGCAGTATCCAGATGGTATACATTTTACAAGTGTTGCCCGACTAAAACTGGTTGCTGCCGATTGTTTCTTATTATGAATGGAGTATAGATACTTTACATTACCTTGTACATAGGTTATTTAACTTTCCATTTAATGAACTTTTGAAAGATAAATTTAAGGGCATTTAATGAAGTAAATAAATCTGCATGATTTTCTTAGATACAGTAGAGCCTCAATAACTCAAATGTTTATCATGGCCCTTGAAGTATTTTTAAGTTATACTTGAGGCTTATATACAAGGTGTTGTATTCTTATCTGTTTAGAAAATAAGTTTTCTGTCACACCAATTTAAAAAAAAAGGTGATGAAAAATGATTACTCTAAATAGATAATGTGCAACAGTTGCATAATCAAATGCTTGAAAATGTTGATTTACTTATCTAAAATATAACAACTATTGTTCATTTTTAAAACGGAATTTTAATGAAATGTTATAATTTTAACAGGTAATGCGTTGAAGCCAACAGCTCGTCAACCCACACACCCAGACCTGTGAAGGTAGAGCTCAGTTTAAGGGATAAGAAATCATGTATGTTGTGTAGACGTAAGGAGATAAGTGAACAGCTATATGGCCCACTATTCAAATTGGATGATGTTGTTATTCATCATTTTTGTATTGTAAGTGGATTTAATAAGCATTAATATATTATTAGTAAAATATAACTATAAACTTGTTTTCAGCTATTATCATCAAGGTCCATTCAACATGGTGCAGACAATGATGGAATATATGGATTTTTATTAAAAGACATAAGAGCCGAACTGTCTTGAGCATCTAAGCAAGTATGTTCTTCCTATATTTTGCAGTGTCTAGTATTATAGACATAAATAGTTAAAAATATTTGAAAATTGAAAGAAAACCAGGAAGACGGTCTTATATGAAACAAATCATGTTAGATTTAGATAAAGGAACTTACAAAAAAATTGGAAGGGTGAGAAATTAAAAATTTGAATGTTCATAAATAAGGGCCACCCTAAATTGTTTACAACAGTGGTCAAAAGAATGTTTATTACTACGCCCAAATGTAAGTTTAGATAAAACATAATAGTTATTAGTTGTTAAACGTAACCATATCATATTATATAAAAAATGTCGTTTTACTTGTTGTCTGAAGTATTTATTTAGTACAACTGAAAAAAATCTAATTATATTGATTTATGCAGATAATATAAGAATTAATTTGATTATAACTAATTAGAAACATGTTGAATAGTTTGTGTCTTATCACAAAAGTTATGTTTTATATTTTTGTTATTTAGTCTGAACCCACTTGATCAATATGTAGAAAGAATTTTATGCATTTTTACCATTCTTTTGATGATTTTGACATTCATAAAAGCACATATACCATTCCAGGAATAAACTATGACATTTTACCATCGTAAGAAACACATTATTTTATTACATATGAAATTTATATTATGTCTAAATTTACAATATTTTAATCACAATGTTTGTTTTTCTAGTTCAATACCTAGAACTATAAGTGTACGAAACTTTAGTGCTATGTTAAATGGTAATAGGTAAGATATTAATAATTATTAACTATTAGATAAAGACTATTTAACATAATTTTACAATAGTTGTACATTGACATTTCAAGATAAAAAACGTGTCATAAAATTTTTGTAAATATATATAAAACATTTTTAATAATGATAAAGCAATTCACAAATGATTCCAAGTCTGTTAACATAAGACTCAAAATTCATCGATAATTTTGTTGGTATATTGCAGCATACTATGAACAACCAACTAAACATAACAATATTATTATACTATTTGCTCAAATGCATTATGTTACACCAATAGTCCCTATAATTATAAATATTATGTGTTTGAATATTGTATTGTATATAAAAAAAATATTTTTATCTTAAAATATCTGAATTTTTATGTTTTGTCTAGAGAGTTCAGTGGAATGAACACTTTACTTCTAAATAATGGCCATCCTGGACAAAGTGGACACCAATAATTGGTAAGTACCTTCTTATTATAATTTTGTTAAGAGAACTCCATTCCCCATTATGTGTTTGCTCTTTGTTATAAATGTACAACATAGCAAAATGTACGTTCCAAATAATACATTTAATCAATTATTTTAAAACTTATAGTGGATTTAGGTACCTATTATACAATTTAATAGTAAGATTGTCTAGAGCATCTCTGAGACTTTTATTGATATTATAGTTTTGAATTTTGTTTTAAAATGCTCATAATTTTTAATTGAAAAGTCAATGATTAAAAAGCCTCTATAGTTTCCTGCATATTACCTTTAAATTTGAATAATATAGTGTTTTAGATTCTGATGTGTGTGTGTTTCTGTTTATATAGGATTAAAATATTCCTAATTAATATAACTATTATTTTTTTTTTTCTAGATATGAACCAGAGGAAGAAATCTACCGCTGTTCCATGCGTCGATATTTCGATAATATAGAGCAATGGGGTAGATACAATGATTTACACAAAGAAATCGGAGATTACGATCCGATAAAATGTATACATATCGTATAGATAAAAATAATTTTGTAAGGAATTAACATCTTTAATCTTTTGTTTTATTAGTTTTAGTTTTTTTTTGTATTATTGCTATTTAATTATTTTTATGAAGTTTTAGCCTAACAATGGTTAACTAACAGACATTGTTTACCTATTTTTTTTTATTGTGTATATAACTTTTTGTTACCTATTTATACTTTTTTGTGTTTGTACTAAGTACTTTCAGTTCTAAATTCCTAAACTATAAAATAAGGTTATTTTTTATTTTCCAAGTTGTTTAATTGTGTTCTCCAAAAATTCAATATTAAATAAAAGGATTATTATTCTTTAATCACTACTTGATTGTTTGTTAGTTTTTTGAATAGAAACTGCCAAAGTTTAAAAACAAAATTGTCACAAAATTACGATAAGTTTATACAGTTGACAATGATACGGGCTTGACATATTATGCCTATGAGGTATTGGTTGTTTAAGCTTTCCTGTGTAGATAGGGCTGTTGATGTTTGTCATAGGTTGCTTCTGTCCTGCACTCTGCAGTATCCAGATGGTATACATTTTACAAGTGTTGCCCGACTAAAACTGGTTGCTGCCGATTGTTTCTTATTATGAATGGAGTATAGATACTTTACATTACCTTGTACATAGGTTATTTAACTTTCCATTTAATGAACTTTTGAAAGATAAATTTAAGGGCATTTAATGAAGTAAATAAATCTGCATGATTTTCTTAGATACAGTAGAGCCTCAATAACTCAAATGTTTATCATGGCCCTTGAAGTATTTTTAAGTTATACTTGAGGCTTATATACAAGGTGTTGTATTCTTATCTGTTTAGAAAATAAGTTTTCTGTCACACCAATTTAAAAAAAAAGGTGATGAAAAATGATTACTCTAAATAGATAATGTGCAACAGTTGCATAATCAAATGCTTGAAAATGTTGATTTACTTATCTAAAATATAACAACTATTGTTCATTTTTAAAACGGAATTTTAATGAAATGTTATAATTTTAACAGGTAATGCGTTGAAGCCAACAGCTCGTCAACCCACACACCCAGACCTGTGAAGGTAGAGCTCAGTTTAAGGGATAAGAAATCATGTATGTTGTGTAGACGTAAGGAGATAAGTGAACAGCTATATGGCCCACTATTCAAATTGGATGATGTTGTTATTCATCATTTTTGTATTGTAAGTGGATTTAATAAGCATTAATATATTATTAGTAAAATATAACTATAAACTTGTTTTCAGCTATTATCATCAAGGTCCATTCAACATGGTGCAGACAATGATGGAATATATGGATTTTTATTAAAAGACATAAGAGCCGAACTGTTTTGAGCATCTAAGCAAGTATGTTCTTCCTATATTTTGCAGTGTCTAGTATTATAGACATAAATAGTTAAAAATATTTGAAAATTGAAAGAAAACCAGGAAGACGGTCTTATATGAAACAAATCATGTTAGATTTAGATAAAGGAACTTACAAAAAAATTGGAAGGGTGAGAAATTAAAAATTTGAAAGTTCATAAATAAGGGCCACCCTAAATTGTTTACAACAGTGGTCAAAAGAATGTTTATTACTACGCCCAAATGTAAGTTTAGATAAAACATAATAGTTATTAGTTGTTAAACGTAACCATATCATATTATATAAAAAATGTCGTTTTACTTGTTGTCTGAAGTATTTATTTAGTACAACTGAAAAAAATCTAATTATATTGATTTATGCAGATAATATAAGAATTAATTTGATTATAACTAATTAGAAACATGTTGAATAGTTTGTGTCTTATCACAAAAGTTATGTTTTATATTTTTGTTATTTAGTCTGAACCCACTTGATCAATATGTAGAAAGAATTTTATGCATTTTTACCATTCTTTTGATGATTTTGACATTCATAAAAGCACATATACCATTCCAGGAATAAACTATGACATTTTACCATCGTAAGAAACACATTATTTTATTACATATGAAATTTATATTATGTCTAAATTTACAATATTTTAATCACAATGTTTGTTTTTCTAGTTCAATACCTAGAACTATAAGTGTACGAAACTTTAGTGCTATGTTAAATGGTAATAGGTAAGATATTAATAATTATTAACTATTAGATAAAGACTATTTAACATAATTTTACAATAGTTGTACATTGACATTTCAAGATAAAAAACGTGTCATAAAATTTTTGTAAATATATATAAAACATTTTTAATAATGATAAAGCAATTCACAAATGATTCCAAGTCTGTTAACATAAGACTCAAAATTCATCGATAATTTTGTTGGTATATTGCAGCATACTATGAACAACCAACTAAACATAACAATATTATTATACTATTTGCTCAAATGCATTATGTTACACCAATAGTCCCTATAATTATAAATATTATGTGTTTGAATATTGTATTGTATATAAAAAAAATATTTTTATCTTAAAATATCTGAATTTTTATGTTTTGTCTAGAGAGTTCAGTGGAATGAACACTTTACTTCTAAATAATGGCCATCCTGGACAAAGTGGACACCAATAATTGGTAAGTACCTTCTTATTATAATTTTGTTAAGAGAACTCCATTCCCCATTATGTGTTTGCTCTTTGTTATAAATGTACAACATAGCAAAATGTACGTTCCAAATAATACATTTAATCAATTATTTTAAAACTTATAGTGGATTTAGGTACCTATTATACAATTTAATAGTAAGATTGTCTAGAGCATCTCTGAGACTTTTATTGATATTATAGTTTTGAATTTTGTTTTAAAATGCTCATAATTTTTAATTGAAAAGTCAATGATTAAAAAGCCTCTATAGTTTCCTGCATATTACCTTTAAATTTGAATAATATAGTGTTTTAGATTCTGATGTGTGTGTGTTTCTGTTTATATAGGATTAAAATATTCCTAATTAATATAACTATTATTTTTTTTTTTCTAGATATGAACCAGAGGAAGAAATCTACCGCTGTTCCATGCGTCGATATTTCGATAATATAGAGCAATGGGGTAGATACAATGATTTACACAAAGAAATCGGAGATTACGATCCGATAAAATGTATACATATCGTATAGATAAAAATAATTTTGTAAGGAATTAACATCTTTAATCTTTTGTTTTATTAGTTTTAGTTTTTTTTTGTATTATTGCTATTTAATTATTTTTATGAAGTTTTAGCCTAACAATGGTTAACTAACAGACATTGTTTACCTATTTTTTTTTATTGTGTATATAACTTTTTGTTACCTATTTATACTTTTTTGTGTTTGTACTAAGTACTTTCAGTTCTAAATTCCTAAACTATAAAATAAGGTTATTTTTTATTTTCCAAGTTGTTTAATTGTGTTCTCCAAAAATTCAATATTAAATAAAAGGATTATTATTCTTTAATCACTACTTGATTGTTTGTTAGTTTTTTGAATAGAAACTGCCAAAGTTTAAAAACAAAATTGTCACAAAATTACGATAAGTTTATACAGTTGACAATGATACGGGCTTGACATATTATGCCTATGAGGTATTGGTTGTTTAAGCTTTCCTGTGTAGATAGGGCTGTTGATGTTTGTCATAGGTTGCTTCTGTCCTGCACTCTGCAGTATCCAGATGGTATACATTTTACAAGTGTTGCCCGACTAAAACTGGTTGCTGCCGATTGTTTCTTATTATGAATGGAGTATAGATACTTTACATTACCTTGTACATAGGTTATTTAACTTTCCATTTAATGAACTTTTGAAAGATAAATTTAAGGGCATTTAATGAAGTAAATAAATCTGCATGATTTTCTTAGATACAGTAGAGCCTCAATAACTCAAATGTTTATCATGGCCCTTGAAGTATTTTTAAGTTATACTTGAGGCTTATATACAAGGTGTTGTATTCTTATCTGTTTAGAAAATAAGTTTTCTGTCACACCAATTTAAAAAAAAAGGTGATGAAAAATGATTACTCTAAATAGATAATGTGCAACAGTTGCATAATCAAATGCTTGAAAATGTTGATTTACTTATCTAAAATATAACAACTATTGTTCATTTTTAAAACGGAATTTTAATGAAATGTTATAATTTTAACAGGTAATGCGTTGAAGCCAACAGCTCGTCAACCCACACACCCAGACCTGTGAAGGTAGAGCTCAGTTTAAGGGATAAGAAATCATGTATGTTGTGTAGACGTAAGGAGATAAGTGAACAGCTATATGGCCCACTATTCAAATTGGATGATGTTGTTATTCATCATTTTTGTATTGTAAGTGGATTTAATAAGCATTAATATATTATTAGTAAAATATAACTATAAACTTGTTTTCAGCTATTATCATCAAGGTCCATTCAACATGGTGCAGACAATGATGGAATATATGGATTTTTATTAAAAGACATAAGAGCCGAACTGTCTTGAGCATCTAAGCAAGTATGTTCTTCCTATATTTTGCAGTGTCTAGTATTATAGACATAAATAGTTAAAAATATTTGAAAATTGAAAGAAAACCAGGAAGACGGTCTTATATGAAACAAATCATGTTAGATTTAGATAAAGGAACTTACAAAAAAATTGGAAGGGTGAGAAATTAAAAATTTGAAAGTTCATAAATAAGGGCCACCCTAAATTGTTTACAACAGTGGTCAAAAGAATGTTTATTACTACGCCCAAATGTAAGTTTAGATAAAACATAATAGTTATTAGTTGTTAAACGTAACCATATCATATTATATAAAAAATGTCGTTTTACTTGTTGTCTGAAGTATTTATTTAGTACAACTGAAAAAAATCTAATTATATTGATTTATGCAGATAATATAAGAATTAATTTGATTATAACTAATTAGAAACATGTTGAATAGTTTGTGTCTTATCACAAAAGTTATGTTTTATATTTTTGTTATTTAGTCTGAACCCACTTGATCAATATGTAGAAAGAATTTTATGCATTTTTACCATTCTTTTGATGATTTTGACATTCATAAAAGCACATATACCATTCCAGGAATAAACTATGACATTTTACCATCGTAAGAAACACATTATTTTATTACATATGAAATTTATATTATGTCTAAATTTACAATATTTTAATCACAATGTTTGTTTTTCTAGTTCAATACCTAGAACTATAAGTGTACGAAACTTTAGTGCTATGTTAAATGGTAATAGGTAAGATATTAATAATTATTAACTATTAGATAAAGACTATTTAACATAATTTTACAATAGTTGTACATTGACATTTCAAGATAAAAAACGTGTCATAAAATTTTTGTAAATATATATAAAACATTTTTAATAATGATAAAGCAATTCACAAATGATTCCAAGTCTGTTAACATAAGACTCAAAATTCATCGATAATTTTGTTGGTATATTGCAGCATACTATGAACAACCAACTAAACATAACAATATTATTATACTATTTGCTCAAATGCATTATGTTACACCAATAGTCCCTATAATTATAAATATTATGTGTTTGAATATTGTATTGTATATAAAAAAAATATTTTTATCTTAAAATATCTGAATTTTTATGTTTTGTCTAGAGAGTTCAGTGGAATGAACACTTTACTTCTAAATAATGGCCATCCTGGACAAAGTGGACACCAATAATTGGTAAGTACCTTCTTATTATAATTTTGTTAAGAGAACTCCATTCCCCATTATGTGTTTGCTCTTTGTTATAAATGTACAACATAGCAAAATGTACGTTCCAAATAATACATTTAATCAATTATTTTAAAACTTATAGTGGATTTAGGTACCTATTATACAATTTAATAGTAAGATTGTCTAGAGCATCTCTGAGACTTTTATTGATATTATAGTTTTGAATTTTGTTTTAAAATGCTCATAATTTTTAATTGAAAAGTCAATGATTAAAAAGCCTCTATAGTTTCCTGCATATTACCTTTAAATTTGAATAATATAGTGTTTTAGATTCTGATGTGTGTGTGTTTCTGTTTATATAGGATTAAAATATTCCTAATTAATATAACTATTATTTTTTTTTTTCTAGATATGAACCAGAGGAAGAAATCTACCGCTGTTCCATGCGTCGATATTTCGATAATATAGAGCAATGGGGTAGATACAATGATTTACACAAAGAAATCGGAGATTACGATCCGATAAAATGTATACATATCGTATAGATAAAAATAATTTTGTAAGGAATTAACATCTTTAATCTTTTGTTTTATTAGTTTTAGTTTTTTTTTGTATTATTGCTATTTAATTATTTTTATGAAGTTTTAGCCTAACAATGGTTAACTAACAGACATTGTTTACCTATTTTTTTTTATTGTGTATATAACTTTTTGTTACCTATTTATACTTTTTTGTGTTTGTACTAAGTACTTTCAGTTCTAAATTCCTAAACTATAAAATAAGGTTATTTTTTATTTTCCAAGTTGTTTAATTGTGTTCTCCAAAAATTCAATATTAAATAAAAGGATTATTATTCTTTAATCACTACTTGATTGTTTGTTAGTTTTTTGAATAGAAACTGCCAAAGTTTAAAAACAAAATTGTCACAAAATTACGATAAGTTTATACAGTTGACAATGATACGGGCTTGACATATTATGCCTATGAGGTATTGGTTGTTTAAGCTTTCCTGTGTAGATAGGGCTGTTGATGTTTGTCATAGGTTGCTTCTGTCCTGCACTCTGCAGTATCCAGATGGTATACATTTTACAAGTGTTGCCCGACTAAAACTGGTTGCTGCCGATTGTTTCTTATTATGAATGGAGTATAGATACTTTACATTACCTTGTACATAGGTTATTTAACTTTCCATTTAATGAACTTTTGAAAGATAAATTTAAGGGCATTTAATGAAGTAAATAAATCTGCATGATTTTCTTAGATACAGTAGAGCCTCAATAACTCAAATGTTTATCATGGCCCTTGAAGTATTTTTAAGTTATACTTGAGGCTTATATACAAGGTGTTGTATTCTTATCTGTTTAGAAAATAAGTTTTCTGTCACACCAATTTAAAAAAAAAGGTGATGAAAAATGATTACTCTAAATAGATAATGTGCAACAGTTGCATAATCAAATGCTTGAAAATGTTGATTTACTTATCTAAAATATAACAACTATTGTTCATTTTTAAAACGGAATTTTAATGAAATGTTATAATTTTAACAGGTAATGCGTTGAAGCCAACAGCTCGTCAACCCACACACCCAGACCTGTGAAGGTAGAGCTCAGTTTAAGGGATAAGAAATCATGTATGTTGTGTAGACGTAAGGAGATAAGTGAACAGCTATATGGCCCACTATTCAAATTGGATGATGTTGTTATTCATCATTTTTGTATTGTAAGTGGATTTAATAAGCATTAATATATTATTAGTAAAATATAACTATAAACTTGTTTTCAGCTATTATCATCAAGGTCCATTCAACATGGTGCAGACAATGATGGAATATATGGATTTTTATTAAAAGACATAAGAGCCGAACTGTTTTGAGCATCTAAGCAAGTATGTTCTTCCTATATTTTGCAGTGTCTAGTATTATAGACATAAATAGTTAAAAATATTTGAAAATTGAAAGAAAACCAGGAAGACGGTCTTATATGAAACAAATCATGTTAGATTTAGATAAAGGAACTTACAAAAAAATTGGAAGGGTGAGAAATTAAAAATTTGAAAGTTCATAAATAAGGGCCACCCTAAATTGTTTACAACAGTGGTCAAAAGAATGTTTATTACTACGCCCAAATGTAAGTTTAGATAAAACATAATAGTTATTAGTTGTTAAACGTAACCATATCATATTATATAAAAAATGTCGTTTTACTTGTTGTCTGAAGTATTTATTTAGTACAACTGAAAAAAATCTAATTATATTGATTTATGCAGATAATATAAGAATTAATTTGATTATAACTAATTAGAAACATGTTGAATAGTTTGTGTCTTATCACAAAAGTTATGTTTTATATTTTTGTTATTTAGTCTGAACCCACTTGATCAATATGTAGAAAGAATTTTATGCATTTTTACCATTCTTTTGATGATTTTGACATTCATAAAAGCACATATACCATTCCAGGAATAAACTATGACATTTTACCATCGTAAGAAACACATTATTTTATTACATATGAAATTTATATTATGTCTAAATTTACAATATTTTAATCACAATGTTTGTTTTTCTAGTTCAATACCTAGAACTATAAGTGTACGAAACTTTAGTGCTATGTTAAATGGTAATAGGTAAGATATTAATAATTATTAACTATTAGATAAAGACTATTTAACATAATTTTACAATAGTTGTACATTGACATTTCAAGATAAAAAACGTGTCATAAAATTTTTGTAAATATATATAAAACATTTTTAATAATGATAAAGCAATTCACAAATGATTCCAAGTCTGTTAACATAAGACTCAAAATTCATCGATAATTTTGTTGGTATATTGCAGCATACTATGAACAACCAACTAAACATAACAATATTATTATACTATTTGCTCAAATGCATTATGTTACACCAATAGTCCCTATAATTATAAATATTATGTGTTTGAATATTGTATTGTATATAAAAAAAATATTTTTATCTTAAAATATCTGAATTTTTATGTTTTGTCTAGAGAGTTCAGTGGAATGAACACTTTACTTCTAAATAATGGCCATCCTGGACAAAGTGGACACCAATAATTGGTAAGTACCTTCTTATTATAATTTTGTTAAGAGAACTCCATTCCCCATTATGTGTTTGCTCTTTGTTATAAATGTACAACATAGCAAAATGTACGTTCCAAATAATACATTTAATCAATTATTTTAAAACTTATAGTGGATTTAGGTACCTATTATACAATTTAATAGTAAGATTGTCTAGAGCATCTCTGAGACTTTTATTGATATTATAGTTTTGAATTTTGTTTTAAAATGCTCATAATTTTTAATTGAAAAGTCAATGATTAAAAAGCCTCTATAGTTTCCTGCATATTACCTTTAAATTTGAATAATATAGTGTTTTAGATTCTGATGTGTGTGTGTTTCTGTTTATATAGGATTAAAATATTCCTAATTAATATAACTATTATTTTTTTTTTTCTAGATATGAACCAGAGGAAGAAATCTACCGCTGTTCCATGCGTCGATATTTCGATAATATAGAGCAATGGGGTAGATACAATGATTTACACAAAGAAATCGGAGATTACGATCCGATAAAATGTATACATATCGTATAGATAAAAATAATTTTGTAAGGAATTAACATCTTTAATCTTTTGTTTTATTAGTTTTAGTTTTTTTTTGTATTATTGCTATTTAATTATTTTTATGAAGTTTTAGCCTAACAATGGTTAACTAACAGACATTGTTTACCTATTTTTTTTTATTGTGTATATAACTTTTTGTTACCTATTTATACTTTTTTGTGTTTGTACTAAGTACTTTCAGTTCTAAATTCCTAAACTATAAAATAAGGTTATTTTTTATTTTCCAAGTTGTTTAATTGTGTTCTCCAAAAATTCAATATTAAATAAAAGGATTATTATTCTTTAATCACTACTTGATTGTTTGTTAGTTTTTTGAATAGAAACTGCCAAAGTTTAAAAACAAAATTGTCACAAAATTACGATAAGTTTATACAGTTGACAATGATACGGGCTTGACATATTATGCCTATGAGGTATTGGTTGTTTAAGCTTTCCTGTGTAGATAGGGCTGTTGATGTTTGTCATAGGTTGCTTCTGTCCTGCACTCTGCAGTATCCAGATGGTATACATTTTACAAGTGTTGCCCGACTAAAACTGGTTGCTGCCGATTGTTTCTTATTATGAATGGAGTATAGATACTTTACATTACCTTGTACATAGGTTATTTAACTTTCCATTTAATGAACTTTTGAAAGATAAATTTAAGGGCATTTAATGAAGTAAATAAATCTGCATGATTTTCTTAGATACAGTAGAGCCTCAATAACTCAAATGTTTATCATGGCCCTTGAAGTATTTTTAAGTTATACTTGAGGCTTATATACAAGGTGTTGTATTCTTATCTGTTTAGAAAATAAGTTTTCTGTCACACCAATTTAAAAAAAAAGGTGATGAAAAATGATTACTCTAAATAGATAATGTGCAACAGTTGCATAATCAAATGCTTGAAAATGTTGATTTACTTATCTAAAATATAACAACTATTGTTCATTTTTAAAACGGAATTTTAATGAAATGTTATAATTTTAACAGGTAATGCGTTGAAGCCAACAGCTCGTCAACCCACACACCCAGACCTGTGAAGGTAGAGCTCAGTTTAAGGGATAAGAAATCATGTATGTTGTGTAGACGTAAGGAGATAAGTGAACAGCTATATGGCCCACTATTCAAATTGGATGATGTTGTTATTCATCATTTTTGTATTGTAAGTGGATTTAATAAGCATTAATATATTATTAGTAAAATATAACTATAAACTTGTTTTCAGCTATTATCATCAAGGTCCATTCAACATGGTGCAGACAATGATGGAATATATGGATTTTTATTAAAAGACATAAGAGCCGAACTGTCTTGAGCATCTAAGCAAGTATGTTCTTCCTATATTTTGCAGTGTCTAGTATTATAGACATAAATAGTTAAAAATATTTGAAAATTGAAAGAAAACCAGGAAGACGGTCTTATATGAAACAAATCATGTTAGATTTAGATAAAGGAACTTACAAAAAAATTGGAAGGGTGAGAAATTAAAAATTTGAAAGTTCATAAATAAGGGCCACCCTAAATTGTTTACAACAGTGGTCAAAAGAATGTTTATTACTACGCCCAAATGTAAGTTTAGATAAAACATAATAGTTATTAGTTGTTAAACGTAACCATATCATATTATATAAAAAATGTCGTTTTACTTGTTGTCTGAAGTATTTATTTAGTACAACTGAAAAAAATCTAATTATATTGATTTATGCAGATAATATAAGAATTAATTTGATTATAACTAATTAGAAACATGTTGAATAGTTTGTGTCTTATCACAAAAGTTATGTTTTATATTTTTGTTATTTAGTCTGAACCCACTTGATCAATATGTAGAAAGAATTTTATGCATTTTTACCATTCTTTTGATGATTTTGACATTCATAAAAGCACATATACCATTCCAGGAATAAACTATGACATTTTACCATCGTAAGAAACACATTATTTTATTACATATGAAATTTATATTATGTCTAAATTTACAATATTTTAATCACAATGTTTGTTTTTCTAGTTCAATACCTAGAACTATAAGTGTACGAAACTTTAGTGCTATGTTAAATGGTAATAGGTAAGATATTAATAATTATTAACTATTAGATAAAGACTATTTAACATAATTTTACAATAGTTGTACATTGACATTTCAAGATAAAAAACGTGTCATAAAATTTTTGTAAATATATATAAAACATTTTTAATAATGATAAAGCAATTCACAAATGATTCCAAGTCTGTTAACATAAGACTCAAAATTCATCGATAATTTTGTTGGTATATTGCAGCATACTATGAACAACCAACTAAACATAACAATATTATTATACTATTTGCTCAAATGCATTATGTTACACCAATAGTCCCTATAATTATAAATATTATGTGTTTGAATATTGTATTGTATATAAAAAAAATATTTTTATCTTAAAATATCTGAATTTTTATGTTTTGTCTAGAGAGTTCAGTGGAATGAACACTTTACTTCTAAATAATGGCCATTCTGGACAAAGTGGACACCAATAATTGGTAAGTACCTTCTTATTATAATTTTGTTAAGAGAACTCCATTCCCCATTATGTGTTTGCTCTTTGTTATAAATGTACAACATAGCAAAATGTACGTTCCAAATAATACATTTAATCAATTATTTTAAAACTTATAGTGGATTTAGGTACCTATTATACAATTTAATAGTAAGATTGTCTAGAGCATCTCTGAGACTTTTATTGATATTATAGTTTTGAATTTTGTTTTAAAATGCTCATAATTTTTAATTGAAAAGTCAATGATTAAAAAGCCTCTATAGTTTCCTGCATATTACCTTTAAATTTGAATAATATAGTGTTTTAGATTCTGATGTGTGTGTGTTTCTGTTTATATAGGATTAAAATATTCCTAATTAATATAACTATTATTTTTTTTTTTCTAGATATGAACCAGAGGAAGAAATCTACCGCTGTTCCATGCGTCGATATTTCGATAATATAGAGCAATGGGGTAGATACAATGATTTACACAAAGAAATCGGAGATTACGATCCGATAAAATGTATACATATCGTATAGATAAAAATAATTTTGTAAGGAATTAACATCTTTAATCTTTTGTTTTATTAGTTTTAGTTTTTTTTTGTATTATTGCTATTTAATTATTTTTATGAAGTTTTAGCCTAACAATGGTTAACTAACAGACATTGTTTACCTATTTTTTTTTATTGTGTATATAACTTTTTGTTACCTATTTATACTTTTTTGTGTTTGTACTAAGTACTTTCAGTTCTAAATTCCTAAACTATAAAATAAGGTTATTTTTTATTTTCCAAGTTGTTTAATTGTGTTCTCCAAAAATTCAATATTAAATAAAAGGATTATTATTCTTTAATCACTACTTGATTGTTTGTTAGTTTTTTGAATAGAAACTGCCAAAGTTTAAAAACAAAATTGTCACAAAATTACGATAAGTTTATACAGTTGACAATGATACGGGCTTGACATATTATGCCTATGAGGTATTGGTTGTTTAAGCTTTCCTGTGTAGATAGGGCTGTTGATGTTTGTCATAGGTTGCTTCTGTCCTGCACTCTGCAGTATCCAGATGGTATACATTTTACAAGTGTTGCCCGACTAAAACTGGTTGCTGCCGATTGTTTCTTATTATGAATGGAGTATAGATACTTTACATTACCTTGTACATAGGTTATTTAACTTTCCATTTAATGAACTTTTGAAAGATAAATTTAAGGGCATTTAATGAAGTAAATAAATCTGCATGATTTTCTTAGATACAGTAGAGCCTCAATAACTCAAATGTTTATCATGGCCCTTGAAGTATTTTTAAGTTATACTTGAGGCTTATATACAAGGTGTTGTATTCTTATCTGTTTAGAAAATAAGTTTTCTGTCACACCAATTTAAAAAAAAAGGTGATGAAAAATGATTACTCTAAATAGATAATGTGCAACAGTTGCATAATCAAATGCTTGAAAATGTTGATTTACTTATCTAAAATATAACAACTATTGTTCATTTTTAAAACGGAATTTTAATGAAATGTTATAATTTTAACAGGTAATGCGTTGAAGCCAACAGCTCGTCAACCCACACACCCAGACCTGTGAAGGTAGAGCTCAGTTTAAGGGATAAGAAATCATGTATGTTGTGTAGACGTAAGGAGATAAGTGAACAGCTATATGGCCCACTATTCAAATTGGATGATGTTGTTATTCATCATTTTTGTATTGTAAGTGGATTTAATAAGCATTAATATATTATTAGTAAAATATAACTATAAACTTGTTTTCAGCTATTATCATCAAGGTCCATTCAACATGGTGCAGACAATGATGGAATATATGGATTTTTATTAAAAGACATAAGAGCCGAACTGTTTTGAGCATCTAAGCAAGTATGTTCTTCCTATATTTTGCAGTGTCTAGTATTATAGACATAAATAGTTAAAAATATTTGAAAATTGAAAGAAAACCAGGAAGACGGTCTTATATGAAACAAATCATGTTAGATTTAGATAAAGGAACTTACAAAAAAATTGGAAGGGTGAGAAATTAAAAATTTGAAAGTTCATAAATAAGGGCCACCCTAAATTGTTTACAACAGTGGTCAAAAGAATGTTTATTACTACGCCCAAATGTAAGTTTAGATAAAACATAATAGTTATTAGTTGTTAAACGTAACCATATCATATTATATAAAAAATGTCGTTTTACTTGTTGTCTGAAGTATTTATTTAGTACAACTGAAAAAAATCTAATTATATTGATTTATGCAGATAATATAAGAATTAATTTGATTATAACTAATTAGAAACATGTTGAATAGTTTGTGTCTTATCACAAAAGTTATGTTTTATATTTTTGTTATTTAGTCTGAACCCACTTGATCAATATGTAGAAAGAATTTTATGCATTTTTACCATTCTTTTGATGATTTTGACATTCATAAAAGCACATATACCATTCCAGGAATAAACTATGACATTTTACCATCGTAAGAAACACATTATTTTATTACATATGAAATTTATATTATGTCTAAATTTACAATATTTTAATCACAATGTTTGTTTTTCTAGTTCAATACCTAGAACTATAAGTGTACGAAACTTTAGTGCTATGTTAAATGGTAATAGGTAAGATATTAATAATTATTAACTATTAGATAAAGACTATTTAACATAATTTTACAATAGTTGTACATTGACATTTCAAGATAAAAAACGTGTCATAAAATTTTTGTAAATATATATAAAACATTTTTAATAATGATAAAGCAATTCACAAATGATTCCAAGTCTGTTAACATAAGACTCAAAATTCATCGATAATTTTGTTGGTATATTGCAGCATACTATGAACAACCAACTAAACATAACAATATTATTATACTATTTGCTCAAATGCATTATGTTACACCAATAGTCCCTATAATTATAAATATTATGTGTTTGAATATTGTATTGTATATAAAAAAAATATTTTTATCTTAAAATATCTGAATTTTTATGTTTTGTCTAGAGAGTTCAGTGGAATGAACACTTTACTTCTAAATAATGGCCATCCTGGACAAAGTGGACACCAATAATTGGTAAGTACCTTCTTATTATAATTTTGTTAAGAGAACTCCATTCCCCATTATGTGTTTGCTCTTTGTTATAAATGTACAACATAGCAAAATGTACGTTCCAAATAATACATTTAATCAATTATTTTAAAACTTATAGTGGATTTAGGTACCTATTATACAATTTAATAGTAAGATTGTCTAGAGCATCTCTGAGACTTTTATTGATATTATAGTTTTGAATTTTGTTTTAAAATGCTCATAATTTTTAATTGAAAAGTCAATGATTAAAAAGCCTCTATAGTTTCCTGCATATTACCTTTAAATTTGAATAATATAGTGTTTTAGATTCTGATGTGTGTGTGTTTCTGTTTATATAGGATTAAAATATTCCTAATTAATATAACTATTATTTTTTTTTTTCTAGATATGAACCAGAGGAAGAAATCTACCGCTGTTCCATGCGTCGATATTTCGATAATATAGAGCAATGGGGTAGATACAATGATTTACACAAAGAAATCGGAGATTACGATCCGATAAAATGTATACATATCGTATAGATAAAAATAATTTTGTAAGGAATTAACATCTTTAATCTTTTGTTTTATTAGTTTTAGTTTTTTTTTGTATTATTGCTATTTAATTATTTTTATGAAGTTTTAGCCTAACAATGGTTAACTAACAGACATTGTTTACCTATTTTTTTTTATTGTGTATATAACTTTTTGTTACCTATTTATACTTTTTTGTGTTTGTACTAAGTACTTTCAGTTCTAAATTCCTAAACTATAAAATAAGGTTATTTTTTATTTTCCAAGTTGTTTAATTGTGTTCTCCAAAAATTCAATATTAAATAAAAGGATTATTATTCTTTAATCACTACTTGATTGTTTGTTAGTTTTTTGAATAGAAACTGCCAAAGTTTAAAAACAAAATTGTCACAAAATTACGATAAGTTTATACAGTTGACAATGATACGGGCTTGACATATTATGCCTATGAGGTATTGGTTGTTTAAGCTTTCCTGTGTAGATAGGGCTGTTGATGTTTGTCATAGGTTGCTTCTGTCCTGCACTCTGCAGTATCCAGATGGTATACATTTTACAAGTGTTGCCCGACTAAAACTGGTTGCTGCCGATTGTTTCTTATTATGAATGGAGTATAGATACTTTACATTACCTTGTACATAGGTTATTTAACTTTCCATTTAATGAACTTTTGAAAGATAAATTTAAGGGCATTTAATGAAGTAAATAAATCTGCATGATTTTCTTAGATACAGTAGAGCCTCAATAACTCAAATGTTTATCATGGCCCTTGAAGTATTTTTAAGTTATACTTGAGGCTTATATACAAGGTGTTGTATTCTTATCTGTTTAGAAAATAAGTTTTCTGTCACACCAATTTAAAAAAAAAGGTGATGAAAAATGATTACTCTAAATAGATAATGTGCAACAGTTGCATAATCAAATGCTTGAAAATGTTGATTTACTTATCTAAAATATAACAACTATTGTTCATTTTTAAAACGGAATTTTAATGAAATGTTATAATTTTAACAGGTAATGCGTTGAAGCCAACAGCTCGTCAACCCACACACCCAGACCTGTGAAGGTAGAGCTCAGTTTAAGGGATAAGAAATCATGTATGTTGTGTAGACGTAAGGAGATAAGTGAACAGCTATATGGCCCACTATTCAAATTGGATGATGTTGTTATTCATCATTTTTGTATTGTAAGTGGATTTAATAAGCATTAATATATTATTAGTAAAATATAACTATAAACTTGTTTTCAGCTATTATCATCAAGGTCCATTCAACATGGTGCAGACAATGATGGAATATATGGATTTTTATTAAAAGACATAAGAGCCGAACTGTCTTGAGCATCTAAGCAAGTATGTTCTTCCTATATTTTGCAGTGTCTAGTATTATAGACATAAATAGTTAAAAATATTTGAAAATTGAAAGAAAACCAGGAAGACGGTCTTATATGAAACAAATCATGTTAGATTTAGATAAAGGAACTTACAAAAAAATTGGAAGGGTGAGAAATTAAAAATTTGAAAGTTCATAAATAAGGGCCACCCTAAATTGTTTACAACAGTGGTCAAAAGAATGTTTATTACTACGCCCAAATGTAAGTTTAGATAAAACATAATAGTTATTAGTTGTTAAACGTAACCATATCATATTATATAAAAAATGTCGTTTTACTTGTTGTCTGAAGTATTTATTTAGTACAACTGAAAAAAATCTAATTATATTGATTTATGCAGATAATATAAGAATTAATTTGATTATAACTAATTAGAAACATGTTGAATAGTTTGTGTCTTATCACAAAAGTTATGTTTTATATTTTTGTTATTTAGTCTGAACCCACTTGATCAATATGTAGAAAGAATTTTATGCATTTTTACCATTCTTTTGATGATTTTGACATTCATAAAAGCACATATACCATTCCAGGAATAAACTATGACATTTTACCATCGTAAGAAACACATTATTTTATTACATATGAAATTTATATTATGTCTAAATTTACAATATTTTAATCACAATGTTTGTTTTTCTAGTTCAATACCTAGAACTATAAGTGTACGAAACTTTAGTGCTATGTTAAATGGTAATAGGTAAGATATTAATAATTATTAACTATTAGATAAAGACTATTTAACATAATTTTACAATAGTTGTACATTGACATTTCAAGATAAAAAACGTGTCATAAAATTTTTGTAAATATATATAAAACATTTTTAATAATGATAAAGCAATTCACAAATGATTCCAAGTCTGTTAACATAAGACTCAAAATTCATCGATAATTTTGTTGGTATATTGCAGCATACTATGAACAACCAACTAAACATAACAATATTATTATACTATTTGCTCAAATGCATTATGTTACACCAATAGTCCCTATAATTATAAATATTATGTGTTTGAATATTGTATTGTATATAAAAAAAATATTTTTATCTTAAAATATCTGAATTTTTATGTTTTGTCTAGAGAGTTCAGTGGAATGAACACTTTACTTCTAAATAATGGCCATTCTGGACAAAGTGGACACCAATAATTGGTAAGTACCTTCTTATTATAATTTTGTTAAGAGAACTCCATTCCCCATTATGTGTTTGCTCTTTGTTATAAATGTACAACATAGCAAAATGTACGTTCCAAATAATACATTTAATCAATTATTTTAAAACTTATAGTGGATTTAGGTACCTATTATACAATTTAATAGTAAGATTGTCTAGAGCATCTCTGAGACTTTTATTGATATTATAGTTTTGAATTTTGTTTTAAAATGCTCATAATTTTTAATTGAAAAGTCAATGATTAAAAAGCCTCTATAGTTTCCTGCATATTACCTTTAAATTTGAATAATATAGTGTTTTAGATTCTGATGTGTGTGTGTTTCTGTTTATATAGGATTAAAATATTCCTAATTAATATAACTATTATTTTTTTTTTTCTAGATATGAACCAGAGGAAGAAATCTACCGCTGTTCCATGCGTCGATATTTCGATAATATAGAGCAATGGGGTAGATACAATGATTTACACAAAGAAATCGGAGATTACGATCCGATAAAATGTATACATATCGTATAGATAAAAATAATTTTGTAAGGAATTAACATCTTTAATCTTTTGTTTTATTAGTTTTAGTTTTTTTTTGTATTATTGCTATTTAATTATTTTTATGAAGTTTTAGCCTAACAATGGTTAACTAACAGACATTGTTTACCTATTTTTTTTTATTGTGTATATAACTTTTTGTTACCTATTTATACTTTTTTGTGTTTGTACTAAGTACTTTCAGTTCTAAATTCCTAAACTATAAAATAAGGTTATTTTTTATTTTCCAAGTTGTTTAATTGTGTTCTCCAAAAATTCAATATTAAATAAAAGGATTATTATTCTTTAATCACTACTTGATTGTTTGTTAGTTTTTTGAATAGAAACTACCAAAGTTTAAAAACAAAATTGTCACAAAATTACGATAAGTTTATACAGTTGACAATGATACGGGCTTGACATATTATGCCTATGAGGTATTGGTTGTTTAAGCTTTCCTGTGTAGATAGGGCTGTTGATGTTTGTCATAGGTTGCTTCTGTCCTGCACTCTGCAGTATCCAGATGGTATACATTTTACAAGTGTTGCCCGACTAAAACTGGTTGCTGCCGATTGTTTCTTATTATGAATGGAGTATAGATACTTTACATTACCTTGTACATAGGTTATTTAACTTTCCATTTAATGAACTTTTGAAAGATAAATTTAAGGGCATTTAATGAAGTAAATAAATCTGCATGATTTTCTTAGATACAGTAGAGCCTCAATAACTCAAATGTTTATCATGGCCCTTGAAGTATTTTTAAGTTATACTTGAGGCTTATATACAAGGTGTTGTATTCTTATCTGTTTAGAAAATAAGTTTTCTGTCACACCAATTTAAAAAAAAAGGTGATGAAAAATGATTACTCTAAATAGATAATGTGCAACAGTTGCATAATCAAATGCTTGAAAATGTTGATTTACTTATCTAAAATATAACAACTATTGTTCATTTTTAAAACGGAATTTTAATGAAATGTTATAATTTTAACAGGTAATGCGTTGAAGCCAACAGCTCGTCAACCCACACACCCAGACCTGTGAAGGTAGAGCTCAGTTTAAGGGATAAGAAATCATGTATGTTGTGTAGACGTAAGGAGATAAGTGAACAGCTATATGGCCCACTATTCAAATTGGATGATGTTGTTATTCATCATTTTTGTATTGTAAGTGGATTTAATAAGCATTAATATATTATTAGTAAAATATAACTATAAACTTGTTTTCAGCTATTATCATCAAGGTCCATTCAACATGGTGCAGACAATGATGGAATATATGGATTTTTATTAAAAGACATAAGAGCCGAACTGTCTTGAGCATCTAAGCAAGTATGTTCTTCCTATATTTTGCAGTGTCTAGTATTATAGACATAAATAGTTAAAAATATTTGAAAATTGAAAGAAAACCAGGAAGACGGTCTTATATGAAACAAATCATGTTAGATTTAGATAAAGGAACTTACAAAAAAATTGGAAGGGTGAGAAATTAAAAATTTGAAAGTTCATAAATAAGGGCCACCCTAAATTGTTTACAACAGTGGTCAAAAGAATGTTTATTACTACGCCCAAATGTAAGTTTAGATAAAACATAATAGTTATTAGTTGTTAAACGTAACCATATCATATTATATAAAAAATGTCGTTTTACTTGTTGTCTGAAGTATTTATTTAGTACAACTGAAAAAAATCTAATTATATTGATTTATGCAGATAATATAAGAATTAATTTGATTATAACTAATTAGAAACATGTTGAATAGTTTGTGTCTTATCACAAAAGTTATGTTTTATATTTTTGTTATTTAGTCTGAACCCACTTGATCAATATGTAGAAAGAATTTTATGCATTTTTACCATTCTTTTGATGATTTTGACATTCATAAAAGCACATATACCATTCCAGGAATAAACTATGACATTTTACCATCGTAAGAAACACATTATTTTATTACATATGAAATTTATATTATGTCTAAATTTACAATATTTTAATCACAATGTTTGTTTTTCTAGTTCAATACCTAGAACTATAAGTGTACGAAACTTTAGTGCTATGTTAAATGGTAATAGGTAAGATATTAATAATTATTAACTATTAGATAAAGACTATTTAACATAATTTTACAATAGTTGTACATTGACATTTCAAGATAAAAAACGTGTCATAAAATTTTTGTAAATATATATAAAACATTTTTAATAATGATAAAGCAATTCACAAATGATTCCAAGTCTGTTAACATAAGACTCAAAATTCATCGATAATTTTGTTGGTATATTGCAGCATACTATGAACAACCAACTAAACATAACAATATTATTATACTATTTGCTCAAATGCATTATGTTACACCAATAGTCCCTATAATTATAAATATTATGTGTTTGAATATTGTATTGTATATAAAAAAAATATTTTTATCTTAAAATATCTGAATTTTTATGTTTTGTCTAGAGAGTTCAGTGGAATGAACACTTTACTTCTAAATAATGGCCATCCTGGACAAAGTGGACACCAATAATTGGTAAGTACCTTCTTATTATAATTTTGTTAAGAGAACTCCATTCCCCATTATGTGTTTGCTCTTTGTTATAAATGTACAACATAGCAAAATGTACGTTCCAAATAATACATTTAATCAATTATTTTAAAACTTATAGTGGATTTAGGTACCTATTATACAATTTAATAGTAAGATTGTCTAGAGCATCTCTGAGACTTTTATTGATATTATAGTTTTGAATTTTGTTTTAAAATGCTCATAATTTTTAATTGAAAAGTCAATGATTAAAAAGCCTCTATAGTTTCCTGCATATTACCTTTAAATTTGAATAATATAGTGTTTTAGATTCTGATGTGTGTGTGTTTCTGTTTATATAGGATTAAAATATTCCTAATTAATATAACTATTATTTTTTTTTTTCTAGATATGAACCAGAGGAAGAAATCTACCGCTGTTCCATGCGTCGATATTTCGATAATATAGAGCAATGGGGTAGATACAATGATTTACACAAAGAAATCGGAGATTACGATCCGATAAAATGTATACATATCGTATAGATAAAAATAATTTTGTAAGGAATTAACATCTTTAATCTTTTGTTTTATTAGTTTTAGTTTTTTTTTGTATTATTGCTATTTAATTATTTTTATGAAGTTTTAGCCTAACAATGGTTAACTAACAGACATTGTTTACCTATTTTTTTTTATTGTGTATATAACTTTTTGTTACCTATTTATACTTTTTTGTGTTTGTACTAAGTACTTTCAGTTCTAAATTCCTAAACTATAAAATAAGGTTATTTTTTATTTTCCAAGTTGTTTAATTGTGTTCTCCAAAAATTCAATATTAAATAAAAGGATTATTATTCTTTAATCACTACTTGATTGTTTGTTAGTTTTTTGAATAGAAACTGCCAAAGTTTAAAAACAAAATTGTCACAAAATTACGATAAGTTTATACAGTTGACAATGATACGGGCTTGACATATTATGCCTATGAGGTATTGGTTGTTTAAGCTTTCCTGTGTAGATAGGGCTGTTGATGTTTGTCATAGGTTGCTTCTGTCCTGCACTCTGCAGTATCCAGATGGTATACATTTTACAAGTGTTGCCCGACTAAAACTGGTTGCTGCCGATTGTTTCTTATTATGAATGGAGTATAGATACTTTACATTACCTTGTACATAGGTTATTTAACTTTCCATTTAATGAACTTTTGAAAGATAAATTTAAGGGCATTTAATGAAGTAAATAAATCTGCATGATTTTCTTAGATACAGTAGAGCCTCAATAACTCAAATGTTTATCATGGCCCTTGAAGTATTTTTAAGTTATACTTGAGGCTTATATACAAGGTGTTGTATTCTTATCTGTTTAGAAAATAAGTTTTCTGTCACACCAATTTAAAAAAAAAGGTGATGAAAAATGATTACTCTAAATAGATAATGTGCAACAGTTGCATAATCAAATGCTTGAAAATGTTGATTTACTTATCTAAAATATAACAACTATTGTTCATTTTTAAAACGGAATTTTAATGAAATGTTATAATTTTAACAGGTAATGCGTTGAAGCCAACAGCTCGTCAACCCACACACCCAGACCTGTGAAGGTAGAGCTCAGTTTAAGGGATAAGAAATCATGTATGTTGTGTAGACGTAAGGAGATAAGTGAACAGCTATATGGCCCACTATTCAAATTGGATGATGTTGTTATTCATCATTTTTGTATTGTAAGTGGATTTAATAAGCATTAATATATTATTAGTAAAATATAACTATAAACTTGTTTTCAGCTATTATCATCAAGGTCCATTCAACATGGTGCAGACAATGATGGAATATATGGATTTTTATTAAAAGACATAAGAGCCGAACTGTCTTGAGCATCTAAGCAAGTATGTTCTTCCTATATTTTGCAGTGTCTAGTATTATAGACATAAATAGTTAAAAATATTTGAAAATTGAAAGAAAACCAGGAAGACGGTCTTATATGAAACAAATCATGTTAGATTTAGATAAAGGAACTTACAAAAAAATTGGAAGGGTGAGAAATTAAAAATTTGAAAGTTCATAAATAAGGGCCACCCTAAATTGTTTACAACAGTGGTCAAAAGAATGTTTATTACTACGCCCAAATGTAAGTTTAGATAAAACATAATAGTTATTAGTTGTTAAACGTAACCATATCATATTATATAAAAAATGTCGTTTTACTTGTTGTCTGAAGTATTTATTTAGTACAACTGAAAAAAATCTAATTATATTGATTTATGCAGATAATATAAGAATTAATTTGATTATAACTAATTAGAAACATGTTGAATAGTTTGTGTCTTATCACAAAAGTTATGTTTTATATTTTTGTTATTTAGTCTGAACCCACTTGATCAATATGTAGAAAGAATTTTATGCATTTTTACCATTCTTTTGATGATTTTGACATTCATAAAAGCACATATACCATTCCAGGAATAAACTATGACATTTTACCATCGTAAGAAACACATTATTTTATTACATATGAAATTTATATTATGTCTAAATTTACAATATTTTAATCACAATGTTTGTTTTTCTAGTTCAATACCTAGAACTATAAGTGTACGAAACTTTAGTGCTATGTTAAATGGTAATAGGTAAGATATTAATAATTATTAACTATTAGATAAAGACTATTTAACATAATTTTACAATAGTTGTACATTGACATTTCAAGATAAAAAACGTGTCATAAAATTTTTGTAAATATATATAAAACATTTTTAATAATGATAAAGCAATTCACAAATGATTCCAAGTCTGTTAACATAAGACTCAAAATTCATCGATAATTTTGTTGGTATATTGCAGCATACTATGAACAACCAACTAAACATAACAATATTATTATACTATTTGCTCAAATGCATTATGTTACACCAATAGTCCCTATAATTATAAATATTATGTGTTTGAATATTGTATTGTATATAAAAAAAATATTTTTATCTTAAAATATCTGAATTTTTATGTTTTGTCTAGAGAGTTCAGTGGAATGAACACTTTACTTCTAAATAATGGCCATCCTGGACAAAGTGGACACCAATAATTGGTAAGTACCTTCTTATTATAATTTTGTTAAGAGAACTCCATTCCCCATTATGTGTTTGCTCTTTGTTATAAATGTACAACATAGCAAAATGTACGTTCCAAATAATACATTTAATCAATTATTTTAAAACTTATAGTGGATTTAGGTACCTATTATACAATTTAATAGTAAGATTGTCTAGAGCATCTCTGAGACTTTTATTGATATTATAGTTTTGAATTTTGTTTTAAAATGCTCATAATTTTTAATTGAAAAGTCAATGATTAAAAAGCCTCTATAGTTTCCTGCATATTACCTTTAAATTTGAATAATATAGTGTTTTAGATTCTGATGTGTGTGTGTTTCTGTTTATATAGGATTAAAATATTCCTAATTAATATAACTATTATTTTTTTTTTTCTAGATATGAACCAGAGGAAGAAATCTACCGCTGTTCCATGCGTCGATATTTCGATAATATAGAGCAATGGGGTAGATACAATGATTTACACAAAGAAATCGGAGATTACGATCCGATAAAATGTATACATATCGTATAGATAAAAATAATTTTGTAAGGAATTAACATCTTTAATCTTTTGTTTTATTAGTTTTAGTTTTTTTTTGTATTATTGCTATTTAATTATTTTTATGAAGTTTTAGCCTAACAATGGTTAACTAACAGACATTGTTTACCTATTTTTTTTTATTGTGTATATAACTTTTTGTTACCTATTTATACTTTTTTGTGTTTGTACTAAGTACTTTCAGTTCTAAATTCCTAAACTATAAAATAAGGTTATTTTTTATTTTCCAAGTTGTTTAATTGTGTTCTCCAAAAATTCAATATTAAATAAAAGGATTATTATTCTTTAATCACTACTTGATTGTTTGTTAGTTTTTTGAATAGAAACTACCAAAGTTTAAAAACAAAATTGTCACAAAATTACGATAAGTTTATACAGTTGACAATGATACGGGCTTGACATATTATGCCTATGAGGTATTGGTTGTTTAAGCTTTCCTGTGTAGATAGGGCTGTTGATGTTTGTCATAGGTTGCTTCTGTCCTGCACTCTGCAGTATCCAGATGGTATACATTTTACAAGTGTTGCCCGACTAAAACTGGTTGCTGCCGATTGTTTCTTATTATGAATGGAGTATAGATACTTTACATTACCTTGTACATAGGTTATTTAACTTTCCATTTAATGAACTTTTGAAAGATAAATTTAAGGGCATTTAATGAAGTAAATAAATCTGCATGATTTTCTTAGATACAGTAGAGCCTCAATAACTCAAATGTTTATCATGGCCCTTGAAGTATTTTTAAGTTATACTTGAGGCTTATATACAAGGTGTTGTATTCTTATCTGTTTAGAAAATAAGTTTTCTGTCACACCAATTTAAAAAAAAAGGTGATGAAAAATGATTACTCTAAATAGATAATGTGCAACAGTTGCATAATCAAATGCTTGAAAATGTTGATTTACTTATCTAAAATATAACAACTATTGTTCATTTTTAAAACGGAATTTTAATGAAATGTTATAATTTTAACAGGTAATGCGTTGAAGCCAACAGCTCGTCAACCCACACACCCAGACCTGTGAAGGTAGAGCTCAGTTTAAGGGATAAGAAATCATGTATGTTGTGTAGACGTAAGGAGATAAGTGAACAGCTATATGGCCCACTATTCAAATTGGATGATGTTGTTATTCATCATTTTTGTATTGTAAGTGGATTTAATAAGCATTAATATATTATTAGTAAAATATAACTATAAACTTGTTTTCAGCTATTATCATCAAGGTCCATTCAACATGGTGCAGACAATGATGGAATATATGGATTTTTATTAAAAGACATAAGAGCCGAACTGTCTTGAGCATCTAAGCAAGTATGTTCTTCCTATATTTTGCAGTGTCTAGTATTATAGACATAAATAGTTAAAAATATTTGAAAATTGAAAGAAAACCAGGAAGACGGTCTTATATGAAACAAATCATGTTAGATTTAGATAAAGGAACTTACAAAAAAATTGGAAGGGTGAGAAATTAAAAATTTGAATGTTCATAAATAAGGGCCACCCTAAATTGTTTACAACAGTGGTCAAAAGAATGTTTATTACTACGCCCAAATGTAAGTTTAGATAAAACATAATAGTTATTAGTTGTTAAACGTAACCATATCATATTATATAAAAAATGTCGTTTTACTTGTTGTCTGAAGTATTTATTTAGTACAACTGAAAAAAATCTAATTATATTGATTTATGCAGATAATATAAGAATTAATTTGATTATAACTAATTAGAAACATGTTGAATAGTTTGTGTCTTATCACAAAAGTTATGTTTTATATTTTTGTTATTTAGTCTGAACCCACTTGATCAATATGTAGAAAGAATTTTATGCATTTTTACCATTCTTTTGATGATTTTGACATTCATAAAAGCACATATACCATTCCAGGAATAAACTATGACATTTTACCATCGTAAGAAACACATTATTTTATTACATATGAAATTTATATTATGTCTAAATTTACAATATTTTAATCACAATGTTTGTTTTTCTAGTTCAATACCTAGAACTATAAGTGTACGAAACTTTAGTGCTATGTTAAATGGTAATAGGTAAGATATTAATAATTATTAACTATTAGATAAAGACTATTTAACATAATTTTACAATAGTTGTACATTGACATTTCAAGATAAAAAACGTGTCATAAAATTTTTGTAAATATATATAAAACATTTTTAATAATGATAAAGCAATTCACAAATGATTCCAAGTCTGTTAACATAAGACTCAAAATTCATCGATAATTTTGTTGGTATATTGCAGCATACTATGAACAACCAACTAAACATAACAATATTATTATACTATTTGCTCAAATGCATTATGTTACACCAATAGTCCCTATAATTATAAATATTATGTGTTTGAATATTGTATTGTATATAAAAAAAATATTTTTATCTTAAAATATCTGAATTTTTATGTTTTGTCTAGAGAGTTCAGTGGAATGAACACTTTACTTCTAAATAATGGCCATCCTGGACAAAGTGGACACCAATAATTGGTAAGTACCTTCTTATTATAATTTTGTTAAGAGAACTCCATTCCCCATTATGTGTTTGCTCTTTGTTATAAATGTACAACATAGCAAAATGTACGTTCCAAATAATACATTTAATCAATTATTTTAAAACTTATAGTGGATTTAGGTACCTATTATACAATTTAATAGTAAGATTGTCTAGAGCATCTCTGAGACTTTTATTGATATTATAGTTTTGAATTTTGTTTTAAAATGCTCATAATTTTTAATTGAAAAGTCAATGATTAAAAAGCCTCTATAGTTTCCTGCATATTACCTTTAAATTTGAATAATATAGTGTTTTAGATTCTGATGTGTGTGTGTTTCTGTTTATATAGGATTAAAATATTCCTAATTAATATAACTATTATTTTTTTTTTTCTAGATATGAACCAGAGGAAGAAATCTACCGCTGTTCCATGCGTCGATATTTCGATAATATAGAGCAATGGGGTAGATACAATGATTTACACAAAGAAATCGGAGATTACGATCCGATAAAATGTATACATATCGTATAGATAAAAATAATTTTGTAAGGAATTAACATCTTTAATCTTTTGTTTTATTAGTTTTAGTTTTTTTTTGTATTATTGCTATTTAATTATTTTTATGAAGTTTTAGCCTAACAATGGTTAACTAACAGACATTGTTTACCTATTTTTTTTTTATTGTGTATATAACTTTTTGTTACCTATTTATACTTTTTTGTGTTTGTACTAAGTACTTTCAGTTCTAAATTCCTAAACTATAAAATAAGGTTATTTTTTATTTTCCAAGTTGTTTAATTGTGTTCTCCAAAAATTCAATATTAAATAAAAGGATTATTATTCTTTAATCACTACTTGATTGTTTGTTAGTTTTTTGAATAGAAACTGCCAAAGTTTAAAAACAAAATTGTCACAAAATTACGATAAGTTTATACAGTTGACAATGATACGGGCTTGACATATTATGCCTATGAGGTATTGGTTGTTTAAGCTTTCCTGTGTAGATAGGGCTGTTGATGTTTGTCATAGGTTGCTTCTGTCCTGCACTCTGCAGTATCCAGATGGTATACATTTTACAAGTGTTGCCCGACTAAAACTGGTTGCTGCCGATTGTTTCTTATTATGAATGGAGTATAGATACTTTACATTACCTTGTACATAGGTTATTTAACTTTCCATTTAATGAACTTTTGAAAGATAAATTTAAGGGCATTTAATGAAGTAAATAAATCTGCATGATTTTCTTAGATACAGTAGAGCCTCAATAACTCAAATGTTTATCATGGCCCTTGAAGTATTTTTAAGTTATACTTGAGGCTTATATACAAGGTGTTGTATTCTTATCTGTTTAGAAAATAAGTTTTCTGTCACACCAATTTAAAAAAAAAGGTGATGAAAAATGATTACTCTAAATAGATAATGTGCAACAGTTGCATAATCAAATGCTTGAAAATGTTGATTTACTTATCTAAAATATAACAACTATTGTTCATTTTTAAAACGGAATTTTAATGAAATGTTATAATTTTAACAGGTAATGCGTTGAAGCCAACAGCTCGTCAACCCACACACCCAGACCTGTGAAGGTAGAGCTCAGTTTAAGGGATAAGAAATCATGTATGTTGTGTAGACGTAAGGAGATAAGTGAACAGCTATATGGCCCACTATTCAAATTGGATGATGTTGTTATTCATCATTTTTGTATTGTAAGTGGATTTAATAAGCATTAATATATTATTAGTAAAATATAACTATAAACTTGTTTTCAGCTATTATCATCAAGGTCCATTCAACATGGTGCAGACAATGATGGAATATATGGATTTTTATTAAAAGACATAAGAGCCGAACTGTCTTGAGCATCTAAGCAAGTATGTTCTTCCTATATTTTGCAGTGTCTAGTATTATAGACATAAATAGTTAAAAATATTTGAAAATTGAAAGAAAACCAGGAAGACGGTCTTATATGAAACAAATCATGTTAGATTTAGATAAAGGAACTTACAAAAAAATTGGAAGGGTGAGAAATTAAAAATTTGAAAGTTCATAAATAAGGGCCACCCTAAATTGTTTACAACAGTGGTCAAAAGAATGTTTATTACTACGCCCAAATGTAAGTTTAGATAAAACATAATAGTTATTAGTTGTTAAACGTAACCATATCATATTATATAAAAAATGTCGTTTTACTTGTTGTCTGAAGTATTTATTTAGTACAACTGAAAAAAATCTAATTATATTGATTTATGCAGATAATATAAGAATTAATTTGATTATAACTAATTAGAAACATGTTGAATAGTTTGTGTCTTATCACAAAAGTTATGTTTTATATTTTTGTTATTTAGTCTGAACCCACTTGATCAATATGTAGAAAGAATTTTATGCATTTTTACCATTCTTTTGATGATTTTGACATTCATAAAAGCACATATACCATTCCAGGAATAAACTATGACATTTTACCATCGTAAGAAACACATTATTTTATTACATATGAAATTTATATTATGTCTAAATTTACAATATTTTAATCACAATGTTTGTTTTTCTAGTTCAATACCTAGAACTATAAGTGTACGAAACTTTAGTGCTATGTTAAATGGTAATAGGTAAGATATTAATAATTATTAACTATTAGATAAAGACTATTTAACATAATTTTACAATAGTTGTACATTGACATTTCAAGATAAAAAACGTGTCATAAAATTTTTGTAAATATATATAAAACATTTTTAATAATGATAAAGCAATTCACAAATGATTCCAAGTCTGTTAACATAAGACTCAAAATTCATCGATAATTTTGTTGGTATATTGCAGCATACTATGAACAACCAACTAAACATAACAATATTATTATACTATTTGCTCAAATGCATTATGTTACACCAATAGTCCCTATAATTATAAATATTATGTGTTTGAATATTGTATTGTATATAAAAAAAATATTTTTATCTTAAAATATCTGAATTTTTATGTTTTGTCTAGAGAGTTCAGTGGAATGAACACTTTACTTCTAAATAATGGCCATCCTGGACAAAGTGGACACCAATAATTGGTAAGTACCTTCTTATTATAATTTTGTTAAGAGAACTCCATTCCCCATTATGTGTTTGCTCTTTGTTATAAATGTACAACATAGCAAAATGTACGTTCCAAATAATACATTTAATCAATTATTTTAAAACTTATAGTGGATTTAGGTACCTATTATACAATTTAATAGTAAGATTGTCTAGAGCATCTCTGAGACTTTTATTGATATTATAGTTTTGAATTTTGTTTTAAAATGCTCATAATTTTTAATTGAAAAGTCAATGATTAAAAAGCCTCTATAGTTTCCTGCATATTACCTTTAAATTTGAATAATATAGTGTTTTAGATTCTGATGTGTGTGTGTTTCTGTTTATATAGGATTAAAATATTCCTAATTAATATAACTATTATTTTTTTTTTTCTAGATATGAACCAGAGGAAGAAATCTACCGCTGTTCCATGCGTCGATATTTCGATAATATAGAGCAATGGGGTAGATACAATGATTTACACAAAGAAATCGGAGATTACGATCCGATAAAATGTATACATATCGTATAGATAAAAATAATTTTGTAAGGAATTAACATCTTTAATCTTTTGTTTTATTAGTTTTAGTTTTTTTTTGTATTATTGCTATTTAATTATTTTTATGAAGTTTTAGCCTAACAATGGTTAACTAACAGACATTGTTTACCTATTTTTTTTTATTGTGTATATAACTTTTTGTTACCTATTTATACTTTTTTGTGTTTGTACTAAGTACTTTCAGTTCTAAATTCCTAAACTATAAAATAAGGTTATTTTTTATTTTCCAAGTTGTTTAATTGTGTTCTCCAAAAATTCAATATTAAATAAAAGGATTATTATTCTTTAATCACTACTTGATTGTTTGTTAGTTTTTTGAATAGAAACTGCCAAAGTTTAAAAACAAAATTGTCACAAAATTACGATAAGTTTATACAGTTGACAATGATACGGGCTTGACATATTATGCCTATGAGGTATTGGTTGTTTAAGCTTTCCTGTGTAGATAGGGCTGTTGATGTTTGTCATAGGTTGCTTCTGTCCTGCACTCTGCAGTATCCAGATGGTATACATTTTACAAGTGTTGCCCGACTAAAACTGGTTGCTGCCGATTGTTTCTTATTATGAATGGAGTATAGATACTTTACATTACCTTGTACATAGGTTATTTAACTTTCCATTTAATGAACTTTTGAAAGATAAATTTAAGGGCATTTAATGAAGTAAATAAATCTGCATGATTTTCTTAGATACAGTAGAGCCTCAATAACTCAAATGTTTATCATGGCCCTTGAAGTATTTTTAAGTTATACTTGAGGCTTATATACAAGGTGTTGTATTCTTATCTGTTTAGAAAATAAGTTTTCTGTCACACCAATTTAAAAAAAAAGGTGATGAAAAATGATTACTCTAAATAGATAATGTGCAACAGTTGCATAATCAAATGCTTGAAAATGTTGATTTACTTATCTAAAATATAACAACTATTGTTCATTTTTAAAACGGAATTTTAATGAAATGTTATAATTTTAACAGGTAATGCGTTGAAGCCAACAGCTCGTCAACCCACACACCCAGACCTGTGAAGGTAGAGCTCAGTTTAAGGGATAAGAAATCATGTATGTTGTGTAGACGTAAGGAGATAAGTGAACAGCTATATGGCCCACTATTCAAATTGGATGATGTTGTTATTCATCATTTTTGTATTGTAAGTGGATTTAATAAGCATTAATATATTATTAGTAAAATATAACTATAAACTTGTTTTCAGCTATTATCATCAAGGTCCATTCAACATGGTGCAGACAATGATGGAATATATGGATTTTTATTAAAAGACATAAGAGCCGAACTGTCTTGAGCATCTAAGCAAGTATGTTCTTCCTATATTTTGCAGTGTCTAGTATTATAGACATAAATAGTTAAAAATATTTGAAAATTGAAAGAAAACCAGGAAGACGGTCTTATATGAAACAAATCATGTTAGATTTAGATAAAGGAACTTACAAAAAAATTGGAAGGGTGAGAAATTAAAAATTTGAAAGTTCATAAATAAGGGCCACCCTAAATTGTTTACAACAGTGGTCAAAAGAATGTTTATTACTACGCCCAAATGTAAGTTTAGATAAAACATAATAGTTATTAGTTGTTAAACGTAACCATATCATATTATATAAAAAATGTCGTTTTACTTGTTGTCTGAAGTATTTATTTAGTACAACTGAAAAAAATCTAATTATATTGATTTATGCAGATAATATAAGAATTAATTTGATTATAACTAATTAGAAACATGTTGAATAGTTTGTGTCTTATCACAAAAGTTATGTTTTATATTTTTGTTATTTAGTCTGAACCCACTTGATCAATATGTAGAAAGAATTTTATGCATTTTTACCATTCTTTTGATGATTTTGACATTCATAAAAGCACATATACCATTCCAGGAATAAACTATGACATTTTACCATCGTAAGAAACACATTATTTTATTACATATGAAATTTATATTATGTCTAAATTTACAATATTTTAATCACAATGTTTGTTTTTCTAGTTCAATACCTAGAACTATAAGTGTACGAAACTTTAGTGCTATGTTAAATGGTAATAGGTAAGATATTAATAATTATTAACTATTAGATAAAGACTATTTAACATAATTTTACAATAGTTGTACATTGACATTTCAAGATAAAAAACGTGTCATAAAATTTTTGTAAATATATATAAAACATTTTTAATAATGATAAAGCAATTCACAAATGATTCCAAGTCTGTTAACATAAGACTCAAAATTCATCGATAATTTTGTTGGTATATTGCAGCATACTATGAACAACCAACTAAACATAACAATATTATTATACTATTTGCTCAAATGCATTATGTTACACCAATAGTCCCTATAATTATAAATATTATGTGTTTGAATATTGTATTGTATATAAAAAAAATATTTTTATCTTAAAATATCTGAATTTTTATGTTTTGTCTAGAGAGTTCAGTGGAATGAACACTTTACTTCTAAATAATGGCCATCCTGGACAAAGTGGACACCAATAATTGGTAAGTACCTTCTTATTATAATTTTGTTAAGAGAACTCCATTCCCCATTATGTGTTTGCTCTTTGTTATAAATGTACAACATAGCAAAATGTACGTTCCAAATAATACATTTAATCAATTATTTTAAAACTTATAGTGGATTTAGGTACCTATTATACAATTTAATAGTAAGATTGTCTAGAGCATCTCTGAGACTTTTATTGATATTATAGTTTTGAATTTTGTTTTAAAATGCTCATAATTTTTAATTGAAAAGTCAATGATTAAAAAGCCTCTATAGTTTCCTGCATATTACCTTTAAATTTGAATAATATAGTGTTTTAGATTCTGATGTGTGTGTGTTTCTGTTTATATAGGATTAAAATATTCCTAATTAATATAACTATTATTTTTTTTTTTCTAGATATGAACCAGAGGAAGAAATCTACCGCTGTTCCATGCGTCGATA